>NC_137825.1:59337349-59367349 GCF_963921795.1 Nannobrachium achirus
AGACAGAGAGAGACAGAGACAAACAGAGATTTTGTCCGTGTATGGTAGGATGTACCACTCAGTAAAAAGTTGAATTGAAGTCGACTTTATCGTTTGATGACGTCATCACATCACACATGACCCCCCAATTATTTTGGGGGTCCCCAGATGATTAACTTAATGTGAAACATTGTTTTCTCACTCGACTGTAAACAAACCAACATAAAGTTTAAGTGTATAGAGGCCAATTTAAGGACTTTTTAATACCTCTAAAATGACAAATTAAACATTGTCCAAATTGTCAAATATATAGAGGCAAAAATTGTGAAAATAGCAGATCTACATGCTCACAACGCCTCGCATCGTGAGGCGTTGTGAGTAGATATATTTTCACAATAGAACCATGTTATACCAAATGTAATGTAGAACTGTAATATTGAATCATTCCGTTCTTGACAATAAGCAATCCTACTGTTTGAATGCTGTACAGATGCTCACATGGAGCAAAAATAATGATAGAAAAAAATACATAGGATTTTCTTTTTTTTCAACTTCAACTTTCAACTTTCTCTGGTGGGAGTCGACTTGTGTAATGAAGTCGACTCAGTCGACTTGTCGACTTTTTCGTTAATGCCCTAGTACAGGGTTCCCTAATTAGTTTTCCCCAAGGGCCGAATTATGTCCAGGGTACCAAGCCGAGGGCCACAACATTACAGGGGGCGACGGTGGCGTTCTACAAGCACACAACGCCTCGCGGTGCGAGGCGTTCTGTGCTTGTAGATCGGCTGTTTTCACTACTTTTGTGCGACGGCCTTGTATGATTTGCGAAAGAATGTACAAATTTGGAGATACGAGATTTCCACCCGACAACGACGATATACTAGTGTTGTTGCTGCTCTTATACCACCATTATTACTGGGGTTGGTGTGGGCCAGACAGTAGCCCCCCACGGGCCGCAAATGGCCCGCGGGCCGCCTATTGGGAAACCCTGCCCTAGTAGGATGATATGTGTGAGACAGTGATTATGTTAATGTGTCATTTGAAGCTCTCAGTGTGGTACTATGACGCGACTGGTGACAAGGTGCTGGGGAAAGCAGTCCTGCATATCACAGCTGTCGGTATGTAACAGACACTGTTAAAAATAAAACATTAAATAAAGAATGTTATGTTATGTTTCCCAACACACTGTTTGGGTTGTGGACAAAGTTGTATGGGTCACAAGTAAAAGTCTGCTTCTCTCTCACGTTTTCCTACACCAGGGGTTTACAAAGTTTTCAGTCAGTTCTAACCAAAATGTCTATTATCCCAACGCTTTCCTCGCAACATAATCACTAAAATACCGTCACTGTCGGGCAGACACCTCGCATCTCCAAGTTTCAAATGTGTACGTCTTTTGGTAAAGCAAAGCCCTGCTTCATCATACAAGACTGTCGCACAAAACTAGTGAAAACAGACGATCTACACAACGCCTCGAGGCGTTGTGTGCTTGTAGATCTGCTGTTTTCACTAGTTTTGTACATTTTATAGATGATAAATACAAAACGAACGGTTTTGGACATACAAGGTTTCCACCCGACAACGACGATATGCTATAAATATAAGGTGCTGGGAGTGAAAATTATAATGTAGGGGTGCCTCGGATTAAAAAAATATTCATGGGGTGCCCTGAGACAAAAACAATTGGAAACCCCTGTCCTACACATTTATTGTTATTGGAACAAGGACAAATGTCCAGAATCTTGTTCACGTAACAAAAAGCTGTGCATGCTGAAATCATGAACTCAAGCCCAACAAATAACATATGGGCATTGAACGCAGGATATAGCCTCCCTGTTACAATACAATACTGTACTAGCATTTAGCTCCCTATTGAAAGTAGCTGAAGATATAAAAGTCATGCCTATGGCCTGTCAGAGTTAACTCGATTAATCGTAATTAATCGTAATTAACTCAACATTATGTTAACTGCGATTAATTATTTGAATTGAAATTAATCTCATGTTTATTTATTTTAGACATTTTAGCTCAAGGACTCTTCGACACCAACTCTGGGGGAGCCCAGGATCGAACTGGGAACCCTTCGAGAACCCTCCGTGTTTTTGCTTTGTTTCTCTATCCCTGAGCCATGTTGTTAACCTGCAACACACAAGGCATGGCTTTTATATTTTCAGCTACTTTCAATATACTGTAGGCCTGGGGCCAATTCTGATATCTTCACAAATTGGTACCACCCAAGGTGACCGACGCTGACCGTACATTTTTTTAATTTTTCACTTCCTACATGTCTCAAATGGCCACATAAAGCGATGGTTTAGTGATGAAAAGTGATGAGTCATCACTTTTCATCAGTTTCATCAGTTTTGTGGGCGTCTTCTGTGGCCATTTCTAGCCCAAGGAATGTTTTTTGTGTAAAACAGATGCTTGCAATGGATTCAGTATCATGACAAAGTTAGACCCCTCACATCCTACTTAAAGTTGTACCATGTAACTTTTTTTATAAAACAAATCTTAAAATGGTCCTAGCTGTTAAATCGCTAAAGTTTTAGAACCCCCACTCCGTTATTTTCAGCTTCTAAAGCCTTCTCTTTATATGTTTTCTATGATCCCTGCCCGGGACCGGTTTTCGCGGAAAAATTGCGTCATCACACTACCGGCCAATCACAGCGAGGGTTATACACTGCCGGCCAATCACAGCGCAGAACATACACTGCCGGGCTCTCTGGTGGGTTTAGGAAACACGCCTTCAGGAAGTACACTGCAGTGTTTACACTGGAGGAGTAACTCTCCAACCGCTGCTCGTAGAAGGACACGGGAGACCTCATTGAAAGCGTCTCGGCGAGGCGAAGCGGACGCGGTGGTCTGACGGCCCGGTCCGCGAGCGAAAAACGGACGAAAAAAGCAAACGCGACCGCGGTTTGCTATACTGCTACAGACCACCAGTTGAGCAACTTACACAGTATAGCTTTAAATACCCAGAAAAAAAAAGTTTTCAGGGTATTTTCCTCCTGTATAGCAAGTCGATGGGAGACCGACTCTAGCGGCTGATAACATCAATTAAGCTGGTTCTCAGAAAGGGTTATCATACCAAAATGTAAACTAGAGACATGTAGGAAGTCAAAAATGTAAAAAATGTACGGTCACCTTGGGTGGTACCAATTTGTGAAGATATCAGAATTGGCCCCAGGCCTAATAGGGAGCTATATCCTGCGTTCAATGCCCATTATGTAATTTGTTGGACTTGAGTTCATGACTTCAGCATGTTTTTCATCTCATACACACCTTTTGTAACTTGAATAAGATTCTGGACAGTATTTGTCATTGTTCCAATAATAATAAACATTTGCATAAAGCAAGCAGTTGTCTACTCATGACCCATGTTGATAAGAGTATAAAAACGTATAAGGTAGATTTAGAGCAGATACAACATATGTGATTAATTTGCGTGTGTGTGTGTGTGTGTGTGTGTGTGTGTGTGTGTGTGTATATATACATATACATATACATATATATATATATATATATATATATATATATATATATATATATATATATATATATACATATACATATACATATACAGTACATATACATATACATATACATATACATATACAGTTATACATATACATATATATATATATATATATATAATCTGTCTAATTTATATGATATAAAATCAGCCCTGGACGTCCCGCCAGCGCAACTTGGAAAACAAGGAAGTGCTGATCAAATAGAATCCATTTTCTGATACTGCGTCGTCTATTTCTCGCTTCAAGTTGTAAATGATTGGATACAGCACAAAATTCACGCAGTGCAGCATGAGTGCAGCAGGTGCTCTGAGCCTTTGATTAGGCAGCGGTCTGTTATAGAGCTGAGCGGTCTGTTATCCAGAAATAACACACTGCTGATTTCAGCGATTGACCAGTCAGAATCAAGCATTCAACCAAGCCGTGTAATACTATGTATTAATTTAGGTTGTGTCTTGTACAGATCTCTGTCTGGATGTAGACGCTGACAGAGATGGTCTTGTGGAGAAGAACCACCCCAAAAAGGTGAGAACAAGCAGTCAGGCCGATACTACCAAATGTCTTCGTGTCAAGGACCCCCAAAATTATATGTAGGCTATTTGGCTGCGGTCGCGGACCCCCATCTCAAGATATGTTGTTCCAGGGACCCCCAGAAGCAAAGATTTGAGTTAAAATGTTTGCTTCAAAAATATTTATATATATTCAAAGATTTGCACAACTGTTCTAGATTGTTTTTCTTCCAGAAATAGCAGAGCCACACGCTTGTATATCTGCTATTTTATTACTTTAGCCAAAGTATAAAATAATGTTTAATGTGGTTAACATCTAAAATTACACAGATGCCTCCCTGGTTTGAATGGGTTAATGCAGGGGTCTTCAACCTTTTTCACACAAAGAACCCCATAGATGAGAGAGAGATGAAGCAGGGACCCCCAATACATATTGTATAGATCAGTGGTTCTCAACCTTTTCAGGCGGCGACCCCGAAAATAATTGCGACCAAAGGTCGCATTTACCCTGAGAAATATTGTAGCTTGTCTGACTGTCTGTACAGGAAGTGATGTCACATGATGTCAGTGAGTCACAGTGATGTGGTACAGAATGACTCATATATGGGCATAAAAAGGATGTCACTTCCTGTACTGGTCCCATAACTGGTCCCATATAGTACATAACTGGCCAGATGGCCAATTAAGAATTGGCGCGACCAAGGGCGAGGTCGCATGTCACCCTGAGGTCGCAAGTCACCCTGAGGACTGGGGACCCGCAACTGTATACTCCGTGTACTTTAATAAGAAGCCTTTTTATCTGATCGCTGTCTGTTTATCTCAATGGGGTTGGTGCGCATGGGGAACGCCAGGATATACATGTGAAAAAAGAAAGCGATCGGATGTAAACACACGAACATGGCAGTCAGGGCTTGGTCTCTACGACCATGCGTGAGCTACGATGGGCTAAAATCGCTTTGGGAAACCCAGCCATTATCTTTTCTATGAAAATGCTGGATTCAGGCTAAGGTGTATTTTCAAAACCTCAATATTCAGTCAACTTGACCGTTGGAAATGGTCAATCTATCTTTGGCTAACGTTCCGCATCACATATAGATTTGGCAGAACCTCAAGGCGTTGTGAGCATGTAGATCTGCTATTTTCACAATAGAACCATATTATACAAAAAATCCTCAACTCTTAGTGCTCGTCAGGGTAGGACAAATATGATTATTTTGGGGGTCGCAGCCTGAAAAGGTTGAGAACCACAGCCCTTGGGGTCCCGGGACCCCCAGTTGAAGATCTCTGGGTAAATGGGTTAATATTGTTGTGTCCCTGCATCTCAGGGCTCGTGGACATGGGGTCCCAACGGGCACGGAGCCATTCTACTGGTCAACTGTGACTCCGAGAACACCCGTCTGCAGGAACCAGACGCACCTGACGTCTCTGCACTGTCAGGTGAATAATGCTCATAATCTGAACGATTTATTAGTTGTCATGTGTTGCGAACCAGGGACGTGCAGAGAATGTTAGAGAGGCAGGGGCTGAAACTTCTAAAAGGGACTTTTGGTGAAAATACCGAAAATATCTGACCTCCAAGTTCTAGAGCTTGGAGCTTGGAGGTCGGCTATTTTCAGTGCTTGATACCATACTGAACTAAGCATAATCAAGTCAGTACTGGATATGTGGCGTACGGCATGGATTTCTACACAGAGAGGGCAATTCTTTCAACATAAAATGCAGCATTCAAGTTTAGGAGAGATTGGACAAGGCAATTCTCTTGAATTCTGCCTTCAGGTATGGCATGGAAAGGGTAGCCTGATTTCCGACTCTGCGCTGAGCTTAGAGTCTGACATTGTCCCATTGACAAGATATTTCAAAGGGGAGGGCATTTCTGTTGATTTTCAAAAGTTAGACCCAGCCCCACCTTCGAGGCTCCGACTCTCATTGGCTTGGTTCTGCCTAAACCAAGATAACTATAAAGAAGGTAGAGTCGCCAAAACGGCTGGGCATCCGCCATTGACGCTCATGGGAGCCAAAACTGGAACCGGAAGTTGTGTGAACTGCATTGGAATCCATGGCAGATGGAAGGCAGCCAGCTGGACCATGCTTGTGAATAAATTATTTCTGAACGTTTGTCTCCTTTGTCAGTTAATCGGTCCAGGAATATAAAAGAATGCCTATCACAGGTTGTTTTCCAATCAATTGTTTTTTTATGTGCACACTGTATAATTTTATTGAGGCATCTAAACAGCCTCATCCTCCGTCATGTATTGTTTCTGGTAGTGTTGCCAGGTTCTGAGAAATAAGCAACCAGGCCTAGGAAAACAAGCCTAAAATAACCAACTAGGGCCAGGCAGGCACTAGGCTTTTATGAGCACTTACTGCTGTATGGAAAATAACCATCGACAAGCTAATAGTTCTGCTAAGATTTTGATAACTTGTCAAATGCGACATTCTGCATAATGAGCACTTTCTACTTGGTAGCCTACTTTAATTATATTTTAATACCATTCATTGTTTAATTCCTGAGTTTAACTTGTGAGATTATTTCTAAATTGCTGTATTGATTGATTACTTACAGTTTGCAGAGACAGGTACAGAGAAGTAGGCTACAGTACAGTACAGTACAGTACAAGATCTGCTAAAATTATTTTTTCCAAAAAAGTATAAGTATGGCTTGTTTCCATGGGGTCCTTTGTACTCAATTGATCGAAACATTGATAATATTGATGATACTTTTACTCAAGTAAAAAAAGTTGGTACCACCACCACCACTTAGAACCACTGGTTAAAACAATAAAAAGCCCATTCCCTTGTTACTGATGATATCCTATGCAAAGTAGCCTACTGTGCTCCATCGGTCTCTTTCAATGTTATGAGATACATAAAGTGGCTTAAAATAAGACAAAAAGCTTAATAGGATCTCCTTTTAGTTGACCTTGTACCAATGAGTAGGCAAGTAGGCCTATACTGTCATAAAACTGTACATTTTCAGGCTTCTAATACATTCTTCAATCAATAAAAAAAAGAAGCAACTTGTTCACTTTAGAACAGGGGTCTTCAATCAGGCCAGGGACCTTCAAAATGATGCAGAGATGGAGCAGATCACCTTAATTACCACCTCGTAGAGGCTACAACATTTGTAGGCTATAGCCTATTCATGTACAATTGTGTTTCATATGTAACATATTCATACTTTTATTTTAAACATGAATACATAGGCATACCTTATTAACTGTCAATAATGTCAAAACATAAATGTGGAAAATGTTTTTAAAAATATTTGAAGATAAATGGACATTTGGGGAAAAAGAGTAAAAGAAATGTATTTATCAATCAAGCAATAATTTCGCGGACCCCCTGCAGTACCTCCGCGGACCCCTGGGGGTCGTGGACCCCCCACCCCACCCCACCCCACACACACACACACACACACACACACACACACACACACACACACACACACACACACACACACACACACACACACACCCAAGACGACACCTGCAACAGCAGCCAACGTCAGACAAATAAGCCCAAAGTCGCTTATAATAAGCACACATGGCAACACTAAATCCTTGGCACGTTCAGAACGTACTTTGTACTCTTTAGATACCTCTATAAAATTGCACAGTGTGCACATTGAAAAGTAACATAGCAGAAAAAAAGTTTTATATGATGTATTTTATTTTCCAGAAGTGATTATTTGACAAAGTGTCTAAGACAGTCAGAATAATTGTTTGTTGGTGGTTTGTTCATGAGCTTCTCCACGGACTTCCATGGAATCCAATGCAGGCCACCAAACTTCCGGGTGCAGGGCTGGCTCCCATGGTGAGACGAATCTGCCGTCTGGAATTGCATGATAGCGAAAATGACGTATATGTCCCTACCTTGTTTTTAATTTCCTTGGCCTAAACCAGAGAAACTTTAGCGTCATATGACAACACCAGACCCCGCCCACTCTCTGTCTGCTCAGAGAGTGGGCGGGTCTATGGGCTGGAGCCAGGCAATGGAAAGTGGGCATTTTTCATTTTATTTCACCATAGTAAAAACTGCATTCATGGTCTGGTGAGGGCACTTTTTACAGACGGATAAAAGGGCAGGGGCTCAAGCCCCCATTGATGTCTATGTCAGTGTTGTTTTTGACAGCACATTTTGATTTAGTTTTAGTCATAGTCTTTTGAATAAAATCCCATTTAATTTTAGTCATAATTTAGTCTCCTGAAAAGTTTTAGTTTTAGTCTAATTTTAGTCGACTAAATATCATGAGATTTTAGTTGACTAAATCTACAGTTGATTTAGTCAACTAAAATGTATTTTGGTAGGCCTTGATGGCATCGTAATGACTGATTTTTCACTTGGTTGCATGCTGAAAATAGCTGATCTACAAGCTCACAACACGTCGCGCTGCGACGCGCTGTGAACTCGTAGATCGGCTATTTTCAGCAAGCAACACCTGAGAGCAACCAAACATAACGTTTTAGTCTAGTTTTTATTTTGTTGACGAAATTGTCAATATATTTAGTCTTAGTTTTAGTCATCCCAGCTTAGTTTTTATTTCGTTTTTATTTTGTCGACAGTCGACACACAATTTCCGTCATAGTTTTAGTCGACGAAATCAACCCTGGTCTATGTGCGCACATGCCTGTTGCGATCATTTGGACCACAGGTTATTGTAGTTGCGTTTTGTTCTTCCATGTGGCGTGCGTTCAGACCTGAAGGACATGTCTGTGATGAGGCTGAGGACCAGAGGGCCGGCTAACCTCCCAGGGGGCTACAAGCTCATCATGCATCTCACCAAGGAGGACGCACGACGCGTCCGAGTCTACAGGGCCAGCGAGGTCGCAGACAGTAACGCAGGTGAGTCTTTAAAAGAATCTGTGGTTCTCAAAGACTCCACACGTTTGCCCTAACCCTAACTCTGTGTGTGTGTGTGTGTGTGTGTGTGTGTGTGTGTGTGTGTGTGTGTGTGTGTGTGTGTGTGTGTGTGTGTGTGTGTGTGTGTGTATATATGTGTGTAATGTGTATACAGTATATGTTACAGTCAGTTTGGGTAACTCAGTGAGATTGGGGTAAGAGCGCTTGTTTTGTAGTTCACCACACACCCCTACCACCACCTGGATCAATTCACTTTGATAGTCTCTTATCAGCGCACCTGTGTAATTCTGCGTAGTCACCATGAGATGGCGACAACAGCCATTCACTAGTGTAGGCGCTGACGTCACTCGTTTGCGACCACTCTTTCTCTGTTTATCTACTAGCCTAGCTCAGATGTGTTTAGCCATTAGCTTACTATGCCTAACTCTAACCCTAACACTATGCCTAACCCTAACCCTAACCTCCGTGGGGTGAGGCGCTATCCTGCCGACGCTACGTTGTCTCGTTGTCGTTGTTGTGGATCAAAGCGACCGTTTGTTCCGCCCCGCGCCGCACGACAAGCGCTCCGGTTCTCGATTTCACTGAAACTCAAAAAAAAAAAAAAAAAAAAACGTGACATATATATTGACAAAAAGCTAGATACCTCCTCCCCCGTTGCAGTTCTTTGACGCGACTGGGGTCCCCAGTTAAAATAAAAAGGACTGGCGGTCAGTGGCGGAAGTGCGGAAGTGTGGAAGGCACTCTGCCACTCAAAAGTGACTACTGACCAATCACAGTGTGTCTTTTCCGGGACTTACATTCAATTAAAAGGAGCTTTATTGGCTTGAGGAGACAAAGGTTTACATTGCCAAAAAGCAAGTGCCTCTGGGAAAGAGGGAGTCCCGCATCTGATTGATTTACCGAACATCCCCTTCTGTGACGCACACGGAAGCGTCCTTCAGAATTAGCCTTATTCACGGCCCGCCCACTCAGCAAATTTCTCAGCATCCCCCTGGTGCTGACATCAATTTAGAAGGGGAAACTATAACAGAAATAGCTGGACTTAAAGCCAACAAATCATTGTTTCGAACGCTAAAGTAAATTATAAGGCTTTGTGCCTTTTACTATCTTGTGTTCTTGATCATGCTAACCGTATTTTTTACTTTACTATTCGGAAATTGCATTAAATTTGCGATTTCTGTGTTAACTCTATAGGCTATAGTAGGATTTTCCCCTTCAAAATGTGACTTCAGCACCCGGGGGATGCTGATCGGGCGGGCCGTGAATAAGGCTAATTCCGGAAGCTTGCCTAAAAAAATCCCCCAAAAAACCTTCTATGTCTATGCATTGACTGATGTCCAGCCTAATTATGCCACGTCCAGAATAGGGATGTTAGGGTTCATGTGGTTAAAGGAACAGTTCACTCATTTTCAACCTTATCTTTGTAAAATGTATCCTCACTAACACTCATTATAAGATGGCACAATTTCAGTCTACTCCCTCCGTGTCTCATTGGTTGCACTGCAGTTCAGAGACCTGCCTACCAGTGACATCATGGTTGGAGCTTGTTAATAGAAAAATAAAATACAGCCATTCTCTTCCTGGAAAGTTAGCGTGCTGGAATATAAGCACTTTTTCTTGCATTAATATATATATATATATATATATATATATATATATATATATATATATATATATATTATATTATATTATATTATATTATATTATATATACTTATATATACTTATATTATATATATACTTATACTATATTACTTGTTTCTTCCACAGAGAAGAAGTACCCTCTAGTGCTGAGCAGTGAGGAGTTTTCCAAAGACATACCTTATGGTGGCGCTACTGAGACAGACTTCTATGTGGAGGGCCTCTGTTTCCCGGATAAAGACTTCAGTGGTCGCATTACCATCAACCTCAGTCTGGTGCAACAAATTCAGATTTAGTCTTCTTAGTCCTAGACTTTTGAATAACACACCATTTAGTCTTAGTCTTAGACTAGTCTTCTGAAATTGTTTAGTCTTATTCTTAGGCGTAGTCTTTTAGTCTTAAGGCCCATTCCCACTGGGCCAGATAACAGATTAAAAAATCTCTTTCTCCAGATATTTTTCCATTCAAAGTGGATGGTAGATACAGATAATCTGTATCGACCATCCACTTTGAATGGAAAAATATCTGGAGAAAGAGATTTTTTTATCTGTTATCTGGCCCAGTGGGAATGGACCTTTAGTCTTAGTCAACAAAATTAACACTGGTCTGGTGGTGTGGGGCAACCATTCCCAAAACATTTTAAATTCAAGACCCCCCAGTTTGGTACATTAGTAATGATTATTATCAGAATATATTGCTTTAAAGGACAACTTCACCACAAATGCCTGTAAAAAGGAAAGAAAGAATCTGCCTAACGATGATGTCACTGGTAGGAGGGTTTCTGAACTGCCTAACAGGCCTCCTAGGAGACAGACAAGTAGATTATTTTCTCCCTTTTTGCTATTTTATCATGAACATTAGTGAGGACCAACTGTATGAAGATAGGTTGAAAAGTGGTGAAGTTGTCCTTTAACCTTTTAACAAAACACTTTGTGTTTTAAACAAAAAATATCCCTTAGTCTACCTTTAAAACTATCAATACCTCAAATTCAATTACATAAAAAAATGCTATGTTGCAAAACTCCTGTAGCCCTTTTCCAGGCCTTGAAAATGGTTTGTCTAAATTGAAAATGTTTGCAGGAATTTGCCGACGGTGGCAAACCTGACGAGAACATCTTAGCCTACTCTGTGGTGTTCAGAGTAGCACCCTGGATTATGACCCCAAACACCCTCAAACCAATGGTGGTGTATGCCTGCCTGTAAGAACACACAACCCTGTCCCCTAACTCTAACCCCTATTCCCTATATCCTCTAACCCTAATCCCTAACTCTAACCCCTATTCCCTATATCCTCTAACCCTAATCCCTAACTCTAACCCCTATTCCCTATATCCTCTAACCCTAATCCCTAACTCTAACCCATATTCCCTATCCCCTAACCCTAATCCCTAACTCTAACCCCTATGTCCCGTTTGGTATGTCTCGTTTGGTATGTCCCGTTTGGTATGTCCCGTTTGGTATGTCTCGTTTGGTATGTCTCGTTCGTTTGTATGTCCATTTGGTATGTCTCGTTTGGTATGTCTCGTTTGCTATGTCCGTTTGGTATGTCCGTTTGGTATGTCTCATTTGGTATGTCTCGTTTGGTATGTCTTGTTTGGTATGTCTGTTTGTTATGTCTCGTTTGGTATGTCTCGTTTGGTATGTCTGTTTGTTATGTCTCGTTTTGTTTATTTCTCGTTTGGTATGTCTGTTTGGTATGTCTCGTTTGGTATGTCCGTTTGGTATGTCTCGTTTGGTATGTCTCATTTGGTATGTCTCGTTTGGTATGTCCGTTTGGTATGTCTTGTTTGGTATGTCTCGTTTGCTATGTCCGTTTGTATGTCCGTTTGGTATGTCTTGTTTGGTATGTCCTTTTGGTATGTCTCGTTTGGTATGTCTCATTTGGTATGTCCGTTTGGTATGTCTCGTTTGGTATGTCCGTTTGGTATGTCTCGTTTGGTATGTCTCGTTTGGTATGTCTCGTTTGGTATGTCCGTTTGGTATGTCCGTTTGGTATGTCTCGTTTGGTATGTCCCGTCTCCCTTGGAGACAGGAGCCTTGCCAGACTGAGAAGCAAAGTGAAAAAACAAATCCACTGAACGCAGCGTTGGAGGCTGGTACGCAGGCTAGTGTTCAATAGCACTGATGTAGAAAAATGAAATAAAATAAAATGTTAAAAAATAGCTGGTTTCTGCCTGACAGCGACTCCTGAAGAGGTGGAGAGACAAGGAAACCCTGTTACTGAACAAACACTTCATATCATTGCTATAAAGTTATCAGAATCGAGCTTTAACCTTTTTAACAAAAAAGGCTTCCCTGTGTGTACTACACATTAACAGAATGCAAGATAACTCGAAGTTCATCGATGAAATTACCAGGCTGGCCCACAGCAGCAATGTGAAGATGGAGGTGCTTTATTACGACGCGCACCAAGGAGATCGATGGATGCAGGTAAAAGAAAATCACACCCAGTATGAAGTGAGCAGTGCCTTTTCATGAGTTCATGTCATACAGTATATTGTTTCCAGTTCCACTGTCCATTCATTTCAATTGGCCTATTTATATATAGCATAATATTTTTAGAAAGGCATATTTGCCTATAATTGCATGCCCAAGATTGGGGTCGATAATTAGATGATTATTGGCGGGCCATAATCAATTAGATTGATTAACTATTGCTAGGGATGTCCGATATTGACTTTTTTACCGATAACCGATAACCGATAATATCCAACTCTTAATTTCCGATACGATTTATGCTAATATAATATCTAGCAGTGATTCTCAACCATCTGAATTTCAAGGACTCCCAGTTTGAAATGCATTATGCCACTGACCCCAATTTATATTATAAAATCATATTAAGAGTGTACAAAAGGAATGGGTCCATTTGGTTCCATTTGTACACTAAGACTTACAGACCTGTAAGGGTCCATTCGGTTCCATATTTCAGAATTACAGACCCCTAAGAGTCCATTTGGTTACATTTGTACACTCTAGTCTAGAGTTACAGATCCATAAGGGTCCATTTGGTTCCATTTGTTCAATCTAGAGTTACAGACCCATATCGGTCAATTTGGTTCCTAACTATGTAACATTTAGCTGGGGACCCCCTGGAACGTCCTCAAGGATCCCTGAGAGTCCCCAAACCCCACTTTGAGAACCACTGTAACACAAAAAATACAATTAGATTTTTTGGCACACCCCTAACTATCATACAGTAAGAACTCCTGTAAAAAAAATATATATATTATTATTATTTATTTTTTATACCGATATTTTCTGATTTAACATTTTATGCTAATATCGGTCAATATTATCGTCCGGCCGATAATATCGGACATCCCTAACTATTTCACCCCTGTTTGTTTCCACGCAGGATGAGTTGGAGTTTGGCTACGTGGACTCTCCTCACCATCAGTTCCCTGTTGTTCTGGATTCTCCCAGAGACTGGGGCCTGAAGGACTTCTCATACAAAGTGCTACTGGTGAGATAAACACTGCCTCGCCCTCCAAGCTGTGGAAAAAGTACTCACATTTAATGTAGATATACGCTGTAACAAGTACAAGTCCAGAATTCAAAATGTATTTGAGTAACAGTACTTAAGTACTGGTATCAAAATGTACTTAAAGATGGGGTGCCATATAGTTTTGAACTTTTTCTGTTTTGTATGTGTCTATGGAGTTAACATTACTCTAATACAGGGGTTCCCAAACTTTTTTGTCTCAGGGCACCCCATAAATATATATTTTTATATCGTCGTTGTTGGGTGGAAACCTTTTATGTCCAAAACCGTTTGTTTTGTATTTATCATCTATAAAATATACTAAACTAATGAAAACAGCTGATCTACAAGCACACCACGCCTTTTCACTAGTTTTGTGTGACAGTCTTGTATGATGAAGCAGGGCTTTGCTTTACCAAAAGATGCACAAACTTGAAACTTGGAGATAGGAGGTTTCTGCCCGACAGTGACGATATTTTAGTGATTATGTTGCGAGGAAAACTTCAAGATAATAGCCATTTTGGTTAGAACTGACTGAAAATAACTTTGTACTTCAAGTTTAAAATGATACTAAATATTTTTTCAAGTGTCCAAATAAATTCCAAATATTATCAGATTATCTTGCGGCACCCCTGGACTGCCATCGCGGCACCCCAGGGTGCCCCGTCACCCACTTTGAAAACCCCTGCTCTAATAGACCCCTGAGTGTGGTTATATTATGCAAATATGTCTTCCCACGCTCACAATGGGTGCCAAAACTCACGAATGACAGTGAACGACTTTGTCATATAATTGGTTCAGGAATATAAAAGAAGACACATCACAGGTTGTTTTACAATCACTCGACGCACGGTAAACCATAATTACACGCCGCTCCTGGATTGTTTAATAAAAAGCATTTTTATCCTGTTTTCCCTTGTATTTCCCCCTCTAGTGGACAGTGGCGTCATCTCCGGTCGCTCATTGTAGTGGACGGAGATGATGCGATGACGCAACTCTCAGAGTTACAACAGGGCGTCCTCCAAATCTTTGTGTGATAGAAACCTTTTTTTCCTACTTTTTTTACCTGGTGCAGTGGCATCAGTTCAGCAAACGCTATAGCCAGTGTTGGGGAAGTTACTTTGAAATAAAAGAGCCGGAGAGACATATCGTATCGAATCGGCAGTGCAAAGAATCGATTGTATCGATACTACCTACTTGTGCATTATATTTAGCATTTTTAAGAAAAAATAAATAAAAGGAGGGGTTTAATTACTTTTCCATTCCATATAGCTACACTGGTCTATCGATAAATGTGTGTAATCTCTGGGTTCATGTCAAGGTGCAGGTTTGTCAACAGAAAATTTCCATATATTTGGCAGATAATCACAGTGTTTACTTATCTATATCCATAATAATACAGGTTTCCCTTAAAAACCTGCACTATCCACACCTTTCACACAGATTTAATTTCTTTGCTAAATAGTTACTATATTGATTTTAAATCATTGAATCGAATCGTATCGTATCTAACCTGACTTTCGCCAGATGGTGGCAGCATTGCGTATATAACGCTCTGCTTTACCATCTGGGCTTGCTCGGCCAGCGTTGATAACACTCGTAAAGTCCCGGGCCGGACCAATCAGCGGCAGCTATGGGCGGGCTCTGAGCGGCTCTGAGCCAATAGAGTCTGATTGCAGACCACGTGGAAACCCAGGAGGCGGATTCTGGGTGCAACGTCATGCAGACAGGCCAATATGAGTGGTTGGAGTTGGCACTCCCAGACTGTGATAGAAACGGCCACATCCAATCACCAGCTAGAAATTCAAAAAATGGCCCACCCCTTACATCGAGTGTGCCCGAGAGAGCCCAGATGTAAGGCAGAGCGTTACGCACTGCTGCAACTATCTGGCGAAAGTCAGGTTATATCGTATATGAATGAACCAATATCGTCCATGTATCGTATCGTCAACCATGTATCGTGATATGTATCGAATCGCTATTAAAATGTATCGTTACACCCCTACTGATTAAGCATGATGCTGTGTTTTACCATGCAGCTCCCCAGAGACTGCCGTCAGAGACATGACGGCAGAGACTCAACACTTCCTGAAGGCCCAGAGGGTTCAGGAGCCCATCTCTCTGCACACTGATTGGCTCCGCGTTGGTCACGTGGACGAAATGATGACCTTTGTGCCGGCGCCTGACAGAAAGGTCAACATTCCTTCTCCAGCAAACCTGCTAAAATGTGCCTCTAGTGCAGGGGTGTTCAACAGGGGGTACTCAGTTACTACAGGGGGGCAGCCAAATCTTTGTGTCTCACAATCTCACGTTTATTCTTCATTTATTATTTCTTCCTTTCTTCCTTTCTTCCTTTCTTTCTTATTGGAATATTGGACGTATGAGAAGTATGTAGGACTTAAAGGTGATACACCATGAAAATTCACTTTTCCTATTTTAAAACCTTTTTTTGGGGTCCCACTAGCACCTTCTATCCTCACAAAGTCCCATTTCAGACCGTTGTGTCTTTCTCTGGTTTTGGGAAGGTGGAGGTTAAAAGCATCCCACGGGTTCTCAAAACAGGCTGTCCAGATTTTCTGCCGTTTGTGACGCCATAAACTGACGTTTTTGAAGAAAAAAAAATGTTTTTCAAAAAAATCTTTTTTTTCAAAAAGTTCAGGCCAAAGGTGGTACTGCAGCTGAAAATGCTCTGAGAGCCATTAAAAAATGAGAGGCTCTCTATTCAGGAGAGGTAATTTAGCCTCAAACCTTTTGAAAAACGTTTTTTGGGACATAAACAATATGACATAAATACTTTTTAAATGCATGGTGTATCACCTTTAACTCTGTCCAGGAAACAATATACAGTATATACATTTCTGTCTCATATGATTGTGCGTGTGTGTGTGTGTGTGTGTGTGTGTGTGTGTGTGTGTGTGTGTGTGTGTGTGTGTGTGTGTGTGTGTGTGTGTGCGCGTTCGTGTGTGTGTGTGTGTGTGTGTGTGTGTGTGTGTGTGTGTGTGTGTGTGTGTGTGTGTGTGTGTGTGTGTGTGTGTGTGTGCGCGCGTTCGTGTGTGTGTGTGTGTGTGTGTGTGTGTGTGTGTGTGTGTGTGTGTGTGTGCGCGCGTGCGTGCGTGTGTGTGTGCAGGGCTTCCGGATGTTGCTGGCCAGTCCAGATGCAGCCTACAAACTATTCCAACGCTTGGAGAAAGACGGACATGGACAAGCCAAACTGTTTGCGGGTGAGCTTTGCTTATTGCGACCGAAGGTCGCAGTAGCTTGTCTGTCCTTCAGTACAGGAAGTGATGTCCCGTGACATCACCTCATCAAAGATCAAACCCTGGATATCCATACTGTCACTGTGACATCACTTCCTGTTCCACTTTCTGATGTCATCAATCCCAGCCCCTAACTGGCCCAAAAGCCTGCTTTACTCTGATTTACCTACCTTCCCCGAAAATGTTAATATTAAGTCCATATATGTATATGGATATATATTAATAAAGGATAAAATAAATAAAATGTCCATATACAATATGGTCATTCCCAGATGATGCCCTGTTAGGGTACACACTTATGACCAAATATGGAGTTCCCAAGGCATCAAACCCAGGCCCTAACTTGCCAAGGCCCTGCTTGGCATAACTAATTAACATACGTTTTATGCCTATATATGGAGATCCCTGTCCCAATGTTATCAATATTAAGGACATATCTGGGAATGCCCATATTTGGTAATGCCAATATATGGGCATGTTTTGACATAATATTGTTGACTATCATGCAGGGGTCTCCATATATGAGTAACTGGTCCCATATACATCACTGGCCAGATGGCCAATAATTGGCGCGACGGTCGCGCCATCAGGGATCTCATATGGGCCGGTCAGCCTCCATATTGGGCAGGATGACATCAGGGATCTCTATATATGGGTAGGTCAGCCTCCATATATGGGCAGGTCAGCCATAGGCATTGAGGTCAGCTTTAGACATTGCGGTGTTACAGAATCGCGGACCTACTGACAGGATGTGCCGGTTTACATACTTAACTGCGACTTTCGGTTGCAAAAATATATAGCCCATGGGTTGGCTATGAAAACAATGCAGATATACAGTACAGTAAATGCTAAAAGTGCATCACTTCATGCAGTGATATGAGCTTGTATATCTGCTATTTACTGTATATATATATATTTTTTTTTTATCTCAAAATATGTGCAAAATCCTCCCTGTTGAGTGTGTCCTTGCTGGATGTCCCCTGTCCTACAGGTAAGCCAGAAGAGACCACAGTGAATCACATGCTCAAAGATTACTTACTCCAAATCGCACAGGGGGTTGCGCAGGTGAGTGGATCAGTTACGATTTTGACTCACCTTTTCCACGTACCTTTGAAAAATCGCTGAATATTCTGCGTCGCTCGGATCCCTGCACGGGAGCATTCAATGGGTCTTGTAGAATCGGAAGATTCCTGTCCGCTCGCGACGATTCACTCCAAAGATATCCGCTTCCGTGTCAACCTTGCTTACTCTGTGGGTTCCTTTAGGGGGGCTAAATTGACCCATACAGCCGGGGTGTGTGTGTGTGTGTGTGTGTGTGTGTGTGTGTGTGTGTGTCAGCATCCACTAACCTTCCGTGGTTAGTGGATGCTGATGTTTTGTCTACCAAGCAAAAAGCATATATTAACAGGAGCGGAATGGACGAGCATGTGTTTTGCCTTAAAACAGAGATAGACGATTTCAAGCACGAATCATGTAGACTGTTTTCAGTTTTCCTTGATTTTCGAGATGCTTTTGGGACTCTTTCTCACAATGTCATGATTCAATCACTCGAGGAAATAAAACTACCTCAGGTGTACATAGATATTGTGAAAGATGTGTACAGTGAATCATTCATCCAGGTTATCTGTGGAAAAAATCTGACTCAACCTATACCACTTCAGACAGGTATTAAGACTGGCTGCCCATGGAGTGCAGTTAACTTCATAATTGCCATCAATCAATGGTTAAAGTGGCTACAGTATGTCTATGTGCACCCCGCGGTGCGATTTCCCCAAACCCAGTACAGGGCTTTGCTGATGATGTCCAGTTTGCTCACCAAGACTGATGCATTTCTAGAATGGTCAGGCCTGGAAGTTAAAGATATTAAATGTGCAGTACTGTATGAGAGGAGAAGTGGAGGAAATCGGTGGTACCACTCAAAAACCGATACATGCCCTGAGTTTAAAATAACATCCAAACCCATACGTGTGTTCTCTCTCCATGAAACATACAGTTACCTTGGGCATAAATTTAACATTGCAGGAGAATGGAAGGAGCAAGTTAACATCATCCTCTCCGAATTTACATCTAGGTTGGACTATATTGACAGATGCTCCCTACCCCTAGCTATGAAGCTAGAGGCCATTAGACCGGTAGCACTTTCCAAAGTCCAACACTTCTTCTCAAATGTTCATATCCAGCAGCAGGTACTAAGCGAAATGAACAATAAAACAGTCAGCTTAGTACGCAAGTGGTTTGCCCTTAACACACACAGCACTCGTGATGTCATTTTCCATCCCCAGTGGGAGGGAGGCCTGGGTGTACCCAATGTGTCTTGGACTTATGTCAGTATGCGTGTTTCCCACCTATTGAACATGCTGAATAATGATGATAGGGATGTAAGGCAGTTGGCTAGACATTCCCTGTTTTTAGATATGAGGAGACGCAAGGTCCCTATAGCCAGGGAGCCAGAGCCCCATTTCCTAGGGTTCAAAAGAAAACCCAGTGGAAAACTGGACACTCGCTCACCAGGCTTTGGAGTCTCATCAGACTGGCCGGACTTTAATGAGCTATGTGTACAAACTGGAGTGTCACTGGAGTGGGTGCGGTCTGACTCGGAGACTGTGAGGGTCTCTGAGGACATCATATCTGACCCCCTCACCTCTGTTAGAGCAACAGTGAACTACGGAGGACACACTCACCTGTTAACATCCACAGGGGCTCGCAGGACCCTGTTGAATCTGTTCCAACATCAACAACAACAACACTGGACTGGACTCAAACTCCAGGGGAAACTAGCATGTCTTCCCCATGCAGATCACTCTGTTTCCCATTCATTTCTCAGGAACACTGCTCTCAATGAGGACATTATCACCTTTACAGTAAAAGCCAGGTTACAGGTCCTTCCCACCAAACTCAACCTTTCCCTCTGGTTCTCCTCCACCCACGCACCTCATTGTTTGCATCACACCACAGGGCTTGTTACAGAAACCATGTCACACATTCTGAATGGCTGCTATGCCTATAAAGGACTCTACATAGCACGCCACGACAGAATAGTTGATCTCATAACAAAGGACATATCTAAACATTTTGCACCATCTGTGAGAATGTACAAACATTCCTGTGTCAAACCTTCCATGTTTCATCTCTGTACAGAAAATCCAGAAATATTTGCACATCTCTCTGATAATACACCAGATGTTGTTGTTGTCAATGAAGGAGACAAATCAGTTTCCATTCTTGAAATGGCCTGTACCTTTGATTCTAGCTTGGAGGAAGCCTTTATGACGAAAGTCATTAAATACCAGCCGCTCCTACGAACCATCACAGAGCTATAGGTGCAATCTATTTGTGTTCATCTTTGGCAGCCTTGGACATGTACATAGGTTGGTTGTAAGAGGCTTCCAACAACTTGGGATGCCCAAAAAAACAGCTAAACGGCTTGCAAAGTTCTGTGCAATCTCTTCTACTATCGGTAGTCGCCAAATTTGGCGAATGCGTTGTTATATGTACCCTTGAATGGTGTGTGGTTATTGGATATTTGTCCAGGATTTGCTGACTGTACATTATTTACAGCACCTTGTAATATTTGTGTCCTTGTACTTGTATCTCTTATGTGGACATAAATAAATGATTGAAATGTGTGTGTGTGTGTGTGTGTGTGTGTGTGTGTGTGTGTGTGTGTGTGTGTGTGTGTGTGTGTGTGTGTGTGTGTGTGTGTGTGTGTGTGTGTTAGGGCATTAACAAAAAAAGCCGACAAGTCGACTCAGTTGACTTCATTACACAAGTCCACCAGAGAAAGTCGAAAGACGAAGTTGAAAAAAAAAAAAAACTTTCTATTGTGAAAATAGACGATCTACATGCTCACAAGTTGTGAGCATGTAGACCGTCTATTTTCACAATTTCTGCATCTATATATTTGACAATTTGGACAATGTTTAATTTGCCATTTTAGAGGTATTAAAAAGTCCTTCAATTGTCACTTTAGAAATGTATACACTTAAACTGTATGTTGGTTTGTTTACTGTTGTGTTGGTTTGTTTACTGTTGAGAGAGAAAACAATGTTTCACATTAAGTTAATCATCTGGGGACCCCCCAAAATAATTGGGGGGTTGTGTGTGATGTGATGACGTCATCAAACGATAAAGTCGACTTCAACTCAAATTTCTACTGAGTCGAGTCGACTTGCAAAAATCACAAGTCGTTAATGCCCTAGTGTGTGTGTGTGTGTGTGTGTGTGTGTGTGTGTGTGTGTGTCCGCAGGCTTTCATCACTGGCAGCAGGGATTTGCTGAAGTCGGGGCTTGGTCTGGAGGACGAGGACATCGTGGAGGTGCCCGTAATGTTCAAGTTCCACAAGCCCTGGACTAGCCAAAGCATTCCGAAGATGGAGGCCTTCTACCCAAATATGGTCTGAGCCACTCCCTCACGCAGCTGCACTGCTACATTGTTATCACGTTATACCTTCTACACCAGGGGTCTTCAACAGGTGGTCCAGGACCCCTAGGGGGTCCTCAGAGTTACTACAGGGGGGCGGCCAAATCCTTGTGTGATAGGATGATTATTTTAAATGAACAACTTGAACCCTCACATCGCTGTGCTCTGAGGGGAACTTTAGCCAAAAATAGGTTTGGTGTAGAGGTAAAAGAAAAGAGCAGACCGAGTGAAAGGTCAAGTTTACTAATTTAAGTGGTTATGTGTCAAACAAGTCTATGAATCTATGACATCGATGAGAATCTCCATCACACATTTATACAATATGTAGAGGGGGTCCCTGCGTCATCTCTCTCTCTCTCTGCTAAGGGCCTGAAAACATTGAAGACCCAGTTCTACCCCAAATATGGTCTGAGCCACTCCTTCACGCTGCATTGCTACATTAAATGACCTCTCTCTCTCTGTCTGTCTGTTCCCAGGTGAACATGCTGGTGTTGGGGCAGAGCCTAGGCGTCCCCAAGCCCTTCGGCCCGCAGGTGAATGGCCGCTGTGCGCTGGAGGCGGAGCTCGTGTCCCTGTTGGGCGGCCTGGGCCTCACCTGCACCTTCATAGACGACTACGCCCCCTACCACCGGCGTCTGGGGGAAGTGCACTGTGGCAGCAACGTGCGCAGAGAGCCCTCCACCTTCAGGTGGTGGAACATGGAGTTGTCCGACTCCGAGTCCGAGGCCGAGTCTGAATCTGAATCTGAATCTGAATTGCAGTGATGGAAGAAGTACTCACATGTTTTACTTAAGTAAAAGTATCAATACTGCATGTTGATATACTCTGTTACAAGTTAAAAAATATATATTTTTTTTATGATGGAAAAAAAAAAAATCTGAACACTCTTATAACTAATCAATGTCATGAATACGTAGGATAGGCATTCACAAGCTTTAGCTTCTGCCTATTCCTTTTGATCACCTGTAACAATGATTATATGAATGTATGACCTGTATAAAATTATGAGATGATCAAATAAACTAAAGTCCTGTTTTCAATGAGTAAAAGTGCATCAAAATATACTTCCAAGCAGTGTTGATTTTGGTTTGATATTCGTCGCCTACCTAACAAAAACTGGACTGAAATATTAGGGAGGGACTGGTGGAGAACAGATCCAGTTGAAGAAAAAGACAAGTAAGTTGATGTTTGGTTGCGCTAGGGTGTTGCAATCTGAAAATAGTAGATCTTCAAGCTTGTAGATCGGCTATTTTCAGCATGCAACCAACTAACCAACTAAATTAACTGCAGATTTTGTCGACTAAAATTGCTTGATATCTAGTCAACTGAAACTAGCCTAACACTAAAACATTTCTGATTTCTAAAATATGACTAAAAGTAAATGGAATTTGATTCAAAAGACTATGACTATTTGCTGTCAAAATCAACACTGCTTCCAAGTATCAAAAGTAAAAGTACTCATTGTGCAGGTCCCCATTTCACAAATTCTAAAAGTATAAAAAATCTTTTGAAAATAGCAGATCTATAAGCTCAATGCATCATAGCGCGACATGTTGTGAGCTTGTAGATCTGCTATTTTCTGGCTATTTTCTAATGGACGAAATATATATATATATAGGCCAGAGTTTTTGAAATCTGAACATTTTCTCCGAAACGTCAGAGTTTAATGTCAGAAGATTTGTCCAGATGGCCCTAATACGCCATCGTATAAAACACATGTTGTCTCTGTCGGGTGGAAACCTTGTATGTCCAAAACTGGAAGAAGATAATATATAAAATATATAAAATAAAATACATCCAATGGATCCGATGGAGTTATTATTTAGTCACAAGCTCTTGTTAAAACTTTTCTCCGGTTCAATGTTTATACCCACGGACACACTCGACCACTTTCAATTTCACTTTCAAAATTGTTCATGAAAACAGCCTCCGTAGAGCGGCTATGTTCGGGTACTTTTTCCTGGTACTCATGTATGACAAAGTAAGGTGTTCATTTACGAATAAACATGAAAACATTGAAATATCAAGATAGGAGTTTTCTGCGTGACAGCAACGATATGGGTGTGGAACATGCATGAGTGTAAGTATTTGAGGGCTTGTGTAGGAAGACAATTTCCGGGATAGTTTCGTACTTTGTTTTCCAATTCAGGTTAGAAAAAAAAAAAAAGACACAGCATTATTAACCCATTAAAACCGGGAAAGCGTCCATGTCATCATTTTATATTTTACGATGCTGTCCCTATCGAACGACGTTGAGTCGACTGAAGCAGACTTTGAAACGTTCAGCACAGCGTGCCGAATGTGCAATGTATGTGCAAAGTTTCACAGCAATTCATGATTTGAGGCATTGTATTCAAAACAGGCCCCTTCTGCTAAAATCAGAAGCCAGTCTTAGCTATAATCAGGAGGAAATATGAACGATCGGACAGCTCTGTCCAATTCGCGTGATGTTTGGACAACATCTGTAGAAGTAATAGCCAAAAATGTGTTTTGCAAGAATTGGCCTGCTGGTGGTGCTACTTCAGGCTGATGTGAAAGATTTGGGCAACTGCTTCTGCTCTTAATCTGGCCTCCAGTTTAAGGAGATGGACGGACAGACAAACACACACACAGACAGACAGACAGACAGACAGACGTACAGGTAATACAGTATCTGGCTTAAAGTCCTGTTCGCAATTTGGTGTTAGGGGAGTTTCTCACCTGAACTGAGTCAGTGGGTCCCTAGACATGAAAAATCACTGAGGTGCTCGTCCGCCATAGTGCCACGAATGGTGCAATGGCCAAATCAAATATGGCTGCCATCGGCTATGATGAAAATCCAACTTTTCTGTTTCTGGGTGTATATGCACATGCAATACCTCTATTTGGACTAAATGTGGTGTGGGGAATTCATTTCTGATTTTGTTTTGACCATTTTGTGTGATTTGGACATCAAAAGGTCATGGTCAAGGTCATTTTGCTATTCCGAAGACCGTGGGCCATAACTTGGCCATTGTTAGGAGTAAAAGCAGGTGTAGAAGGTCTAAATCAACTAATGCTGACATGTATAATTCATTTCTGACATTGTTTTGACCATTAAGGATCATCTTGTCTTTGAAATATCAATGTCAATGCCATTTTTCAAAAACGATTTTGTTCATTACTTGCACTTTTATAGTATTTTTTGTAAGTTTGTTACTATTTTATAGTAAGTTTGTTTTGTTTATAACAAAAGACATACTAGTGAGAAATACAACAAGTAAACATCCACATTTAACTTTAAAGGGGGGTTTTAAATGGGTGTTTAAATTAGCAAATAAGACTATTTACGAATAAAAGTGACAAATAAAATCACACACAAAATTAAATAACAATTTCCCTCAAAGTGCACCATATTGTGATTGTGTGCATCCAAGTTAGTATGATGTGTTTTTACAGGATTTATTTGCCATTGTTCCATGGCAAAATATGATGCACCGATATCCATCAGCAAGGCAGCCATATCCTCGAGAGTCGAAGTGTTCCTTGCATCCATCCATGTTCCATTGGTTCTAGTCTTTCCTCAGGTTCCTTGGCTGTTGCAAGTAGGTGGCAAGACATGCACTAGAAAGGTGCCTTGTTGGTCTCAGCAGTTGTACTTCTCTGCTACCAATGCTGTGTCTTGTTCTGTCAATGTCTTTGCCTCTCCAAAGTTTGTTAGATATTGTATTCGGTCAGAAGCCATAGCTGCATGCTTAGTCCCCACCTGGCCCATGCATTCATCTCCAGTTTCCAAGGCATATGTCCCCTGATCACTGTCTTGGCTAGTGGTGCTCCAAGATGAGAGACTGCTTGATGCTGTAGAAGCATGTGCCGCTGCACCCCTAGTGCCATACTGCTACCAGATCTACTTAATCCCCAGTGCTTGGAAGTATCACTACGACAACTCTCTGGGGTCCACTCATAATCCTGGCGACCCATTATTTCCTCCATTAGGTTAGGGTTATGGGTAGGTTTAGTTGACTCCACATGTACCAGCAGCTTGGTGACAGCCTCTTCAATCTAGTTCAATCTTTGTCTCTTCACCTCCAGCCCCTTTTGCAGGGAGCCATTCATCATCATCAGAGATATTAGAGTCGACAGACGCACCCATCAACCTTACACATTCTGGGTGTCTGAGGAGAACAAACAGCTCTCCAGCTGTGTGTTCTGTCTGTTGTCTCTGTTGATGATGTCGCTAGTGGAGAAGAGATCCCAGACATCTTGAATATTGAGGAGGCTGACACCTGGTGCATGTACAGCCTCCATTATAACTAAGCCTATCCCTAACCTTCACTAACCTAATGGTCAGAATAATGGGATGTCGGAAATATGAGCGGACCCCAGAGAGTAGTTGTCTGCTTCACATTACTGCTATACTACACCCCATATTTCCAAGCACTGGGGATGAAGGAGATCTGGCAGCAGTATGGCACTGGTGAGACTCACTTCCACTGCATCAAGCAGTCTCATCTTGGAGCACCACTAGCCAAGACAGTGATCAAGGCACATATGCCTTGGATACAGGAGATGACTGCATGGGCCAGGTGAGGATTAAACATGTAGTTATGGCTTCTGACCGAGTACAATATCTAACAAACTTTGGAGAGGCAAAGACCTTGACAGAACAAGATACAGTATTGGTAGCAGCAGTGGTGCAGTGGTGATTCAATGTTTGGGGGGTCGCGGACGTCGCTCGACACCTACTATACAGGTCTATTGATATGCAAATCGGCTAGTTTCTTTGTTAAACGGTTGTCAATGTGTGAACTTCGGTGGGTGCGAGACCCCGGCTCAAAAAAGATATGGGTCGTCGGGGGCGCGCGACCCAAGACCACTGCAACACTGGGTAGCAGAGAAGTACAACTGCTGAGACCAACAAGGCACCTTTCTAGCGTATTTCTTGCCACCTGCTTGCAACAGCCAAGGAACATGAGGAAAGACTAGAACCAATGGAACATGGAACAGGGCATGACATAAAGGCTTGTCCTGTTGTCCGGGACAAGTGCCCATACTATGGAGTGGAGGGAGCAAGGGGGGTCATTAGCCGTCCTTTTGTTATTATTTCAATGTATGACATTTTTATCCGGACAAGTGACTTTTGTCCCCGGACAAGTGAATGGGAAATATACTTGTCCAACGGACAACTGCCTCAAAAAGTCAATGTCAAGCTCTGATGGATGGAAGGAGCATTTTGACTTTAGTACACTCCTGCCATGTCTGAAGCAAGACACTGATGGAGTTCTGTGCATCATATTTTGCCATGGAACAATGACAAATCCATCCTGTAAAAACACCTCATACTAACTTGCATGCACACAATCACAATATGGTGCACTTTGAGGGAAATTGTTATTTAATTTTGTGTGTGATTTTGTTGTGTAATTTTATTTGTCACTTTTATTCGTAAATAGTCTTATTTGCTCATTTAAACACCCATTTAAAACCCCCCTTTAAAGTTAAATGTGGATGTTTAGTTGTTGTATTTCTCACTAGTATGTTTTTTGTTATAAACAAAACAAACTTACTATAAAATAGTAACAAACTTACAAAAAATACTATAAAAGTGTAAGTAATGAACAAAATCGTTTTTAAAAAATGGCATATATATTTCAAAGACAAGATGATCCTTCAGCATGGGGTCCGATCGGGAAGTTCTTCTCGCACACTCAGAGCCAAGGAACGCATTAAAAAGCCTTTATTTGACAACTAGGGCTATTACATATTAAAACAATAAAAAGCCAATAAAGCCGACCGGTTTCGACACAAAGAGTGTCTTCTTCAGGGCGTGGCTATAGGGGGATGGCACCGTAGGTGCATGTCCTCTTATACCTCCTTGTGGCCAAGGGAACCAATCATAACAGGTACATATACATCTCATCACAAGATGATCCTTAATGGTCAAAACAATGTCAGAAATGAATTACATGTCAGCATTAGTTGATTTAGACCTACTGCACCTGTTTTTACTCCTAACAATGGCCACGTTATGGCCCACAGTCTTCGGAATAGCAAAATGACCTTGACCATGGCCTTTTGAGGTCCAAATCACCCAAAATGGTCAAAACAATATCAGAAATGAATTCCCCACACCACAATTAGTCCAAATAGAGGTATGACATGTGCATATACACCCAGAAACAGAAAGGTTGGATTTTCATCATAGCCGATGGCAGCCATATTTGATTTGGCCATTGTGCCATTTGTGGCACTATGGCGGACGAGCACCTTGGTGATTTTTCATGTCTAGGGACCCACTGACTCAGTTCAGGTGAGAAACTCCCCTAACACCAAATTGCGAACAGGACTTAAGCCAGATACTGTATTAAGGGGCAAAAACAGCCTCGGCCACACCTTCAGCCTGGTAGTGACAATAATAACAACAACCACAACATCAATATCAACAACAACTACTATGTATGCAAAATGAATACTTACTTCCCAAGATATGCAGGTAAATGATATGATATGATATGATATGATATGATATGATATGATATAAATGCTCATTGCAAGATGGCTCCATTTACTCCATCTACTCACTCTGCGTCTCAGAGCAGAGGTACATGTGAACAGTTCAGAAACCTGCCTACCAATGACATCATCAGTGGGGGATTCCAATGGAAACTACAGCCTTTAATACTCTCCCTGGTTTGGCATCAATAAAAAAATTAAATACCAAAATAAATCTTCAAACCATCCACAGGCACAGTCCATATCTGAGACAGAGCATGCAGACAGAAAGCGGAAAGCACCCTCCCACAGTAAATATTAGTAAGGAAGGACCAGGCATGTGCACACATAGACATCAAAGGGGGCTTGAGTCCCTGCCCTTTTATCCGTCTGTAAAAAAGTGCCCTCTCTAGACCATGAATGCAGTTTTTACTATGGTGAAAGAAATGCAAATGACCTCTTTCCATGCCATACCTGAAGGCAGCATTCAAGAGAATTGCCTTGTTCAAACTCTCCTGAACTTGAATGCAGCATCTTGTGTTGAAATAATTGCCCTCTCTGTGTAGAAATCCACACCACATCTCCAGTATTGCCTTTTTTATGCTTAGTTTAGTGTGTTATGAAGTACCGGAAATATTTTCTCCACAAGGCCCTTTTTTTTGAAATTTCAGCCCCTGCCTCTCTAACATTCTCTGCACGTCACTGGGAAGGACCCTTTACAGAGATTGAAAAAAAGGCAAACATTTCCTTTAAGACAACTAGAATTGAAAATTTCAATATTAAGCTGTCTTGCTTATTGTTTTCTTTAGCATAACAAAGAATCGCTCCATTCCAATCGCCCGACAATTGTCTGTCAATGTTTCACATTCGCAGTCTAATAAATTATTCAATCAGTCAATTTACTATGCTATAGGCCTAATCACGACCCACCCGTAGGGTTGCCAACTCCCAGAGTTTCAAATAAGGGACACTTTCGGCGGTCGGCCAAAACTGCATTTTGGCACAGTTATATACAGTTACACACGATACAAACACAACATGGTTTACATACAGCATAATGCTACTACATCACAACTAGCATGGTTGTAACAAGTTCTATTCTATTCAGACCATAATCACAAGAACATGAAATGCAATGCTTCAGTCATACACCAGATATGTATGTTTTTTTTTCACATTTTGCAAACAACTGCCTATGTAAAACTGCAAAAGCAAATAATAAAATGCTTTGGAAAATGGTATGAAATGTTAAGTAGGCTATAAAGGATTTGAACCTCCAAAATGTACCTTCAGCTTATTGTTTATGCCATTATGACATCCACAGGTTTTATAGCAATTGTTGAAATCAGACCTTAAATGTGACATGTTCAACAAGTTCAAATCGTATAGACCTACTGTACAAGGTAAGTGGGCACTAGGGACATCTGGGCACCTATGTATCATTATCAGACTTTCCTCCAACTTCTTGTTTTTGACCCAGAATACATACACTACAGGTTTTGTAGCAATTTGTAGAAATATTAAACCTTAATTATTGGATGTTTAGCATAATCATGTATACTTTACTTTTGTATGTGTAGGCCTAAGCATATTTTATTTGTTAACATTTTGGAAAAAATATCCAATTTAACACCACCCATTTTTCCTTGGTGCCCACCTATCCTGTTACCTAAGGGAGGCCCTGACACGTTGTGCCAGCCGTGCAGTGTTGATTTCGAAATAAAAACTAAGCTGTGATGACTAAAACTAAGACTAAATATATTGACAATTTTGTCAACAAAATAACTAGACTAAAACGTTAGGGAGGGACTAGTGTAGAAGAGAGTCATTTCATGTTTGGTTGCTCTCAGGTGTTGCGTGCTGAAAATAGCCGAT
>NC_137825.1:59372349-59392349 GCF_963921795.1 Nannobrachium achirus
ATTACCCTGCATTAAAATGAAAAAAAAATAAAATAAAATAAAATAATCCAACAAGATATAATCAATTTAATAAATCATGGATCACATGACTCGTGATGTCATTGTCAGTCACTCTGTTATAGGCTCACTATAGTTCATATCGTTGTTAGATGTGTGATGTGGGCTCGCCTGGAAGGCGAGCACACGTATGTTATCTTCATTATTTATTTGTTTAGGAATCGTGTGCTTGCATTTTGCTAAGAGAAAGGTTCTATAGTTTAATTGATATTAATTTATTAGTGAATTAATTTCCCCATTGACTTATAATGGGAGCCGAGTTCAAGTATTTTTCTCTCAAAAGTCTTAAGGGCTACAGTTTCACAATTTGGAGAGGAGATTCATAGTGCTTCTAAGGATTAATTGAAAAATAATTACATCAATCGGCCAGATGGTGGCGCTATAACAGCCCACTTTACGTTTCGGCCTATAACTCTCTAACCGTAGAAAATTAAAATTCCTTTTTCCCTGGATTCCTTGGGTGAAGACGCATCTCCCCATATAGGCCCCGCCCATTTGCGTCAGGATAGATTTTCCGCCATTTTGAATTTTCTTCAAAACACACTTTTTGCTTCTTTTTCCACATATTTTCTCCAAATGTCACAAAAATCGGTACACAAGATCTCTGGACCCATGCAATAAACATATTCAAGCGATATTTCGATAGTCCATACCGTTCGTCCGTAACAGGCTTCCAAAGTTAGCGGGAGGGGCCTGTTTAGCAAAAAATTGCCATAAATCACAAACGAAACATCCAGTCAACACCATATTTTAACCACAAGTTCGGGTGGGATATTCAACAAATCCCCAAAAGCATTTCCACTTCGACCCTTAGGGGGCGCCACAAACGCAAAAAACGTTTTTCAGGGGGAACGACCCTCTCAAAACAAAACACAAACGATCTCGGGAGCGACGTGACAACATAATCGCCTTGCTAATCTTGTGGGCGGAGCCTATTTCTTTAAAACAAGAAACCATATCCTTATATCAAGAACGCAGGATCCCAACAGCACCTTTTCGAATCACGCGTCGCACGGCCCCGCCGGTATCCGTCCCTACGTCCTCTCCCTCGGGCCCCGGCGTTTTCCTCGGGGTCCCGGAGGCGCATCCCCGCCGCTCGCGCCGTGGCGGGGCGGGCAACCACACTCGCAATTTCCCAAATTGCACATTTTCTAGTTTATTAGTGTGGTTGCCCTAACAGGGCAACACACTATCATTCTAGTCCTAAAAAAAAGTTCGGCGCGTTTCACCGCCCGCAGTTTTTGCGCCACACACTCGCGCCATATGTCAAATCGACCGGCTTCATCGGTAATCGTGTTCTTGTATTTTGCTAAGAGATAGGTTGTATAGTTTAATTGATATTAATTTATTAGTATCCCATTATAAGTCAATGGGGAAAAAATAATTCACTAATATTCTCCCATTCCAGTATTTTTCTCTCGGAAACGGTAAGGCCTACAGTTACAACACTTGGAGGGAAGGTTCATAATAATTACAAGAATTAATCAAAAAATAATCATCAGTCAGCCTCATGGTGGCGCTATAACAACCCACTTTACGTTTTGGCCTGTAACTCTTGAACCGTAGGTCGGAAAATTAAATTTATTTTTTCCCTGGATTCCTTGGGTCATGACGCATCTCCCTGTATAGGCCACGCCCATTTGCGCCTGGATCGATTTTTCCGCAATTATGCATTTTCTTCAAAACACACTTTTTGCTCCTTTTCCCACATGTTTTCTCCAAATGTCACAAAAATCGGTACACAAGGTCTCTGCACCCATGCGATAAACAAATTCAAGCGATATTTTGATAGTCCATACCGTTCGCCCGTAACAGGCTTCCAAATTTAGCGGGAGTGGCTCATTTCGCAAAAAAATGCCATAAATCACAAACGAAACATCCAGTCAACACAAAAATTTAACCACAAGTCGTGGGTGCTATACTTAACGTATCCCCAAAATCATTTCCACTTCGACCCATAGGGGGTGCTACAAATGCGCAAAACGTAACCATTTCATGACAAAACACGTTTTTCAGGGGGATCGACCCTCTCAAAACGAAACACAAATGATCTCGGGAGTGATGTGACTTTCTCTGGATTCCTTAGGTCATGACGCATCTCCCCATATAGGACACGCCTATTTGCGTTAGGATAGATTTTCCGACATTTAGAATTTTTTTCAAAAAACACTTTTTGCTCCTTTTTCTACATTTTGGAGAAAATATTATTTTCTCCAAAATACACATGATCTCTGGAACCATCTGATAAACATATTCAAGCGATATTTTGATAGTCCATACCGTTCGTTCGTAACATGCTTCCAAAGTTAGCGTATCGTAAGAAATTGCCATAAATCACGAACAAAGCATCCAGTCAACACCAGATTTGAATGAACGCCGAAGGTCGTATACTCAAAGGAATGTCAAAAATCATTTCCACCTTGATCTATAGGGGGCGCCACAAATGCGCAAAACGTAACCGTTTCATGGCAAAACACGTTTTTCGAGGGAAACAACCCTCCCAAAATGAACAATAAGTGATCTCAGGAGTGATGTGAAAACGCAATTGGCTTGCCGAGATTTGTGGGAGGATCCTTTATACAATAAACCATATCCATAACGCAGGATCCGATGAGCACCGTTTCGAATCGCCAGATGGTATCCGTCCCAAGGTCCCGCTCGGGTCCCGGCGTTTTCCTAGGGCTCCCGGCGGCGCACCCTGCGGCTCGCGTCGGGGCGGGTCGGGCAACCACACTCGCAATTTCACAAATTGCAAATGTTCTAGTTAGTGTGGTTGCCCTAACAGGGCAACACACTATAGTTCTAGGGAAACTTTATTATTATTCTATCAATGTAACCAAAAGTTTGACGCGCTTCACAGCCCACAGTTTTTGCGCCACACACTCGCGCCATATGTCAAATCGACCGGCTTAATCGGGAATCGTGTGCTATTACTTTTCTAAGATAAAAGTTGTATCGTTTAATTGATATTAATTTATTAGTGAATTAATTTCCCCATTGACTTATAATGGGAGCCGAGTTCAAGTATTTTTCTCTCAAAAGTCTTAAGGGCTACAGTTTCACAATTTGGAGAGGAGATTCATAGTGCTTCTAAGGATTAACTGAAAAATAATTACATCAATCGGCCAGATGGTGGCGCTATAACAGCCGACTTTACGTTTCGGCCTATAACTCTCTAACCGTAGGTCGGAAAATTAAAATTCCTTTTTCCCTGGATTCCTTGGGTGAAGACGCATCTCCCCATATAGGCCCCACCCATTTGCGTCAGGATAGATTTTCCGCCATTTTGAATTTTCTTCAAAACACACTTTTTGCTCCTTTTTCCACATATTTTCTCCAAATGTCACAAAAATCGTTACACAAGATCTCTCGACCCATGCGATAAACATATTCAAGCGATATTTTGATAGTCCATACCGTTCGTCCGTAACAGGCTTCCAAAGTTAGCGGGAGGGGCCCGTTTAGCAAAAAATAGCCATAAATCACAAACGAAACATCCAGTCAACACTAAATTTTAACCACAAGTTGCGGGGGGGATATTCAACAAATCCCTAAAAGCATTTCCACTTCGACCCTTAGGGGGCGCCACAAACGCACAAAACGTAACCGTTTCATGCCAAAACGCGTTTTTTCAGGGGGAACGACCCTCTCAAAACGAAACACAAACGATCTCGGGAGCGACGTCTCAACATAATCGCCTTGCGAATCTTGTGGGAGGAGCCTATTTCTTTAAAACGAGAAACCATATCCTTATATCAAGAACGCAGGATCCCAAAGGCACCTTTTCGAGTCGCGCGTCGCACGGCCCCGACGGTATCCGTCCCTACGTCCTCTCCCTCTGGCCTCAGCGTTTTCCTCGGGGTCCCGGAGGCGCACCCCCGCCGCTCACGCCGGGGCGGGTCGGGCAACCACACTCGCAATTTCCCAAATTGCACATTTTCTAGTTGTGGGCTCGCCTATAAGGCGAGCACACTTTAGATATTGTCATTATTGTGGGCTCGCCTATAAGGCGAGCACACTTTAGATATTGTCATTATTGTGGGCTCGCCTATAGGCGAGCACACTTTAGTTATTAGTGGCCAAGGCCACGAAGTGGCAAATGGCCACTCATTGATATTGGACTTCATCATTACTATTATTCTTCCGCCACTTTTTCTCTAGCGGCTAGACCGTGCAGTCGCTTTTTACGAAACTCGGCAGTATGGCAGAGGACTATGCCAAACGGCTAAATCGCGAAGCTCGCAACAATCGGCCAAAGGGTGGCGCTGTAGGAAGCCTTTGAAAAATGCCAACTTTGAACTGGTGTAGCTCATGCCCTGTTTCAGGTACAGCAATGAAACCTGTATACACTTATGCGTCTCCTCATGCCGAACAACCTTTACACTCTGACTTTTGACCTCTGACCTTTACTTCTCCCACAATTTTGAATTATATGAAAAACAGTCAAAATCTATCTCCTCCTGGGATTTTCGCATAACGTGCGCAAAACTTTTTTTACATGAACTTTGGACCAATACGGTCAGATATGTCTCGGCGGATTTTCTTTAAAGCGAAACATTATTTTTTAATAATTAACCGTATAATGCAGTTTCATGCAAATTATTCTTCTGCCTCTAAATCATACATGCAAAGTGACACGTTCATGGCATTTGGCAAATATGTCGAGGGTTAGTCCAAATATCACTGAAAGCAATCTTACTCCAATTGGCCAAAGGGGGGCGCTATACGAAGCGTTTGAAAACTCAAACTTTAAAGGGGCATAAGTCATGCCTCGTTTCGTTTGAAGACATGCAACTTGCTTACACGCGTGCCTTGACTCAAGCTGAAGACATCTGTGTCTTTGTTAAGTAAGCTCCGCCCTTCGATTTTCCGCCTTTTGGAGCAGTTTGTAAAACACTTAAACCCGCTTTTATTCCGGAACTTTCGCGTCACGTGCACAGAACTTTTTTTACATGAACTTTGGACCAATATCTAAAGATCTGTCAGATTGGATTTTTTAAAAATTGGAACATGCTTTTTTAATAATTCTATCAACATTGCAAGTTTTATGCAAATTATTCTTCTGCTTCTAAAACAAACATTTAAAGTAATATTTTCTCACTGTGCAGAGCTGTGCATAGCTCACCTGGTAAGGCCTTTGTCTATCATTCCAGAAGTCCCCTGTTCAAGCCTTACCTCATGCATTTAAAATACATTTTACAACATTTTGCTGTGAAAACCCTGGTACTGCAACTGAACATGGCAACCCGACCAAACATGGCAACCTTCTTAAGCAAGGGTATAAATAGTGGTTGAGTTGAGGCCACTCCCCCCCTCTCAAATTGTTTGGAAGCCGCATGGTGCTGGTGGTTGCTGCTACTCACTGCTACATTATGCAGCAGCTGCAGGTCTGTACACTGTTCATTATTCCAACAACTATTCCAATTTCTAACAGTTTCATTCATTATACTTACCCATACTATAATTTGGCTTTTAGATTTACCTCACCTGAACATACCTACCTGATCCACTCGATACACTGGCTGTGTATGATGGAGGAACAATGTGTCACTTGGTAAGCTGACCATGTGCTCTGAAATGTTATGTTGTTTTTGGTTTTGGTATCTAAATGTTAAACGATTTCTTTTGGAATGTAATGCTTGTATTTTAGCTGCAACGTTGATTACTGAATTGATGTATTTTGAGTTTAATGCCAATGCCTAGTTGGGGAGATTAATGGAATTATTTTGTTTCAAGCCTGTAGTGCAGCAGATTATTTGAATTTGTTGTTTTTCTATTCATTTGGCCTTTTTCTTTGATCCAGGCCAGGTTTATTGCCTAGAACTGAATCTGAAAGATGGCGAGCCTGCAGAAAGACTGACACAATCCTGTCTGACCTATGGTTATGGGTAGGAAAAAGCAGCCGCAGTGACACTCATTCCTAGTTTGATTTGATTTTGAAGTAATGACTTTGAGTTTCTTTATAAAGTAATGATGTTTGAGTGCATTCATTTATTCATTTATTGTTTCAAACCATGCAGGGGAAGCTCAGCCTCACACCTGAAGCCCATCTGACAATCAGCTGACAATCAGTACCAGCTCCCAGATTGCTTCATTGAAGCCAAAGAACGGCAGTGTAAGTGGGTTCATTATTCTGAACTGTGTGGAACGGGCAGACTGAACACCTCTTCTCTAACTTGTGGCTCAACTGTAATTATTCTGAAGCTCACCTCATTTCTCTCTCCCTCCCCCACCTAGGCTGGCTGGGTTCCAACACCCCCCAATTGGAATCCATAGTCTGCTCTGCCCACAGGACGGCAGCCCCATGTGAGCGCCTAAAGTTCCAAGTTTTGACCCCCAGCCGCCTTCCCCTCAACGTTTTTCAATAAAAACAATTTAAGTTTAGTTAAGTCTGACTCTGCTAGCCACTTACAGAAAATAATGCTGCCAAATATTTTGCAATTGCAAATCCTTTGTGTAAATAAACTGAAATTCATACTATTGCATGACTATTTCTTTATCATGTTTCACAAGCATCTGGGTCTACAATGCCAGGGGTGTAAAAGTAACTGAGTACATTTACTCAAATACTATCCTTAGTATAATTTTGAGGTATTTTATACTTCACTTGTATAGTCTTACTTCTAGGCTACTCCAGTAAATGCTCATGCGTTGCATTGCATTGTGAGCTTGTAGATCTGCTATTTTCAAAAAAAATCAAGTTGATGCCAATACCTTTGTACTTTTATTCAGTATTACTATTTATCTCTATATATTCATGTTATTCCTGGCACCGCCCCTGTTATCCTGTTCATATCCTGAAAGAGGCGGAGGCTGAAAAAGCTGTCCTGAAAAACATTTGATTTCCTGTTGTCCTTGCATTAAAGTGTCAGTAGTTGGCGTTCTGGGCTCTGAATGTACCTGGGTTGCCATGTCTGCTTATAATAAGCAATTTGTGTCTCGTTAAGATTTTTATTTATCCAGCCCCCACCATGCAGTTGTACAGTGAAACGCAAAATTCAAAAATGGCAAAAATAAACTTTGCCAAAAATCTAAAAATAGAGAACTCGGGAACGGGAACAAAAGGCAAAACTCAAGAAAAAGGCAAAAATAACAAACACTGCACTAGGCTATGGGGCCCTTGCAACTCTTACTGAGATTTGTTCATCTCGCTCTGCAGCTATAGACAGAAAATCACACAAATCAGTACACAGTATCTCTACAGTGATGTCATCATGACGGATTTGTCCGATATCATATTCTATCTAATTGGCTAAAATTGAATTCCAAGGTTTGCAGGATTGCTCCTTTTTGAACAAATTGTCTCAAACGCAGCCTGCTATGTGTGTGAGATTTTGCACACACATTCCCACTAGGCCAAGGAACAGATGCCACCCTTCTCACATTGGCCTGTTATAGAGTCACCAGTGGGCCAAAAAAAACACCTGACCTGTTCGGAAGAACACTGCTTCTAGTTTCTCTTTGATGTCTTCTTTGCTTTCCCTTGATGCTTTTGCCTTGGCCACTTTATCGCTGCTTGCAGCTATATTTGTCATTATTTCTATACTATACTATACTATACTATACTAGAGCAAGTTCTCCTTCAAACTTCGGTTTCCTATAACTCCTACATACGTAGTGAGAAAATGAAAATAAAAACATCAATGTGTTCAGTTTACTGTGGCGAAGTGTGCTATTACTTTTTACAGCAATCGGCCAAATGGTGGCGCTGTAGGAAGCCTTCGAAAGTGCGATCTTTGAACAGGTATAGCTCATGCTGTGTTATACATACAGCCATGAGACCTGTATACACTTATGCGTCTCCTCATGCCGAACAACTTTTACCCTCTAACTTTTGACCTCTGACCTTTAGGTCTCCCACAATTCTGAATAATATGAAAAACAGTAAAAATCTATCTCCTCCTGGGTTTTTTTCGTTACGCGCACGAAACCTTTTTCACATGAACTTTGGACCAATACGGTCAAACTGTCTGGTCGGATTTCTTTTAAAGTGAAATATAAATTTTTAATAATTCAATCAATATTGCGGTTTTATGCAAATTATTCTTCGGCCTCTAAATCATACATGCAAAGTTACACGTTCATGGCATTTGGCAAAGATGTGGAGGGTTAGTCAAAGTATCACTGAAACCAATTTTATTCCAATCGGCCAAAGGGGGGCGCTATACGAAGCGTTTGAAAATTCAAACTTCAAACGGGCATAAGTCATGACTCGTTTCGTTTGAAGACATGCAACTTGTTACACGCGTGCTTTGACTCGAGCGGAAGACATCTGTGTCGTTGTTAAGTAAGCTCCGCCCTTCGATTTTCCGCCATTTTGAGCAGTTTGTAAAACGCGTAAACCCGCTTTTATTCTGGAATTTTCGCTCCACGTGCAAAAAACTTTTTTTACGTGAACTTTGGACCGATATCTAAAGATCTGTCGGATCGGATTTCTTTAAAATTGAAACATGCTTTTTTAAATAAATTCAATGAATATTGCAGTTTTATGCAAATTATTCTTCTGCCTCTAAATCATACATGCAAAGTAACATGTTCATGGCATTTGGCAAAGATGTAGAGTGTTAGTCCAAATATCACTAAAACCAATCTTACCCCAATTGGCCAAAGGGGGGCGCTATATCATTTTGAGCAGTTTGTGAAACGCTTAAACCCGTTAGGATTTTTTTTGCAATTTGCATGAAACATTCTACACACAATCTAAGGACCTTTATCTAATATGCCTATGAAGTGCATACACACAAAAAAAATACAAATAATAATGAATATAGCTGCAAGCAGCGATAAAGTGGCCAAAGCCAAAAACACCTCAAATCATGAACACAGCCTGCAATGTGCGTGAAATCTTGCAAGCACATTCCCAATAGGTCAAGGAACAGATACCACCCTTCTTACATTGGCCTGTTATCACTTGGGTGACTGAAAATAAAAAACTACCACTACGCCTGCATTTATCGTTCATTTTGACCGTTATTTTCTCTCCCTTTTTGCCCAGGAGCGCAACACTTCCTCCCCCTGCTGCCAGCGGGGGTTCTATTGTCTTCCGAATTTGAATTAGCATTTCAATTGACCTCTCAAACACTCTCGCTTTCAATGTTAACTTCATGGTTTGGGAACAGGCTTGAGAAAATGACCTAGGCCTACTGTATCATGATCTTACTTTTAATGTCACTGGTTTAATTTCGTATCGCTTCGCAGCGCAGCCCAGCATCCGCCGAGGCCTTTGTATTATAACAGATTGTTGAGTTTTGAAAGTCATTTTAAAACAGTTCAGTTTTGCATGCAGGAATAAATCAATGATCAGCGTATTTGCGCACAGTGCGCCATGCAGTTTGAGTGGTTATAGACACGTTTGTTTATCCAGAAACATATATTTTATGGCTTTGTTTTATTTACGGTTTGGGAGATTCAAGGCCAACACAGCACGCACCGCGCTATTGATTATTAATCTAATGTGGAGATTAGATTAGACACATGACAAAATAAAATAATTAGGCCAAAGCTTTCATATGTCCCGACTTTATTATTCTTATTACTATTATTATTACCCATAGTTATTAGTTATTATTATTAGGCCTACTATTACTACTGCATAGTAGGCCTACTGTGTTCTATCCCTGTCATTCCATGTTATTTTTTTTTTACATGTGGTAGGGCTATACATGTATGTCTAATAAAATATTCTGTCATCCAATCAATGTGTGTTGAGCTTGAAATATGAACACGGCGGTGACTGTGACAGAGAGACAATAATTCTCTGTAGGCAGCCTACAACTAGTAGTAATTCATTTCTGTTGCTTGATAGGCTATTATAAAACTCTCATTATTTTGGGGTTTTGCTGTGTTTAGTCCCCTTATGCCCGTATGCTTATATTATCAAACAATGATGGTAATAGTGGTAAATAATACTACTATTACAAATAATAATAATAATAATAATAATACAGGCATACTGATGAATGAATAAATAACAGCAACGAAGAAAGTGTCATAATTCAACAACGTTTATTGTTTTCAACAGTTTACATCAGAATATAAAGCAAGTGTGTAATAAAAACGGGCAAAAAATAAAACATGCTGGCATGCAACTTCAAGTTCACCACAAAAAAAAAAAGTTCGTTCTGGTGCATTTACAGGCACTTTGGACAAGTCATGGAGAACTCCCCAGCACACGAGCCACACGCTCTGATGCCACATTTCTGACAGGAATCTAGAGTTTTGTTTCCGCATCTGTTCAGCTGACACTGCCTTCTCCTCTTCGGGGTGTCTGTGTCAGGTGTCTGGGGAGTGTTTGGTGTTCGGACCCTCTTTGCAGCTCGTGGTGTGTTTGGTGTGGTCGGCAGCGGCTGTGGGGGAGAGAGAGAGAGAGAAAGGAGTGAATACATGATTTGTAATGCACAATACATGTGTCTATCAGTAAGGAATGCAGCCACTGATCAATGGATTGAAACATTTATTTGAAGTTAACACATGGAAATGTACATAATAATAATGTCGCTACACAATAGTTTTTACAGTTCAGAGAGTTCAGAGAGAGAGAGAGAGAGAGAGAGAGAGAGAGAGAGAGAGAGAGAGAGAGAGAGAGAGAGAAGAGAAGAGAGAGAGTGTATAACGTTATGGACATTTATAACTCAAATTATCAGATATGATTGATTTCTAAATGACCACTGACATTAATTTGGGTTAGACATTGGTTTCCAAGAGCTAAGATTATAGACACAAGCTCACAATGCTATGCACATAAGCCAAAGTCTGGTTTTGAAGTGGACATACAAGGTTTCCACCTGAGAGAACGACAATACATTTTGTTTCGTTCATGTTGTCATAATATGATGAGAACACAAACGTTTACACAGTGGTGGAATTTTTATAATTAAGTAAAAGTATCAATACTGCAATGTAGAATCACTCTGTTACAAGTAAAAGTCCAGAATTTAAAATGTACTTGAGTAAAAGTACAAAAGTATTTGTAACCAAATGTACTCAAAGTACCAAAAGTAAAAGTACAAAATGTTTGAAAATAGCAGATCTACAAGCTCGTTGTGAGCTTGTAGATCGGCTATTTTCAAATAGCCTTGGTATAACATAGGGCTAAAGTGGTTTGTGTATGTTTTATAAGATTAGAATGTAGGCTATATCTGCAAAGTAACTAGTAACTGGAGTTTTCAAATAAATGTAGTGGAGTATTTGGTTCCGAGATGTAGTGGAGTAGAAGAAAAAGTATTGGAAATTGGAAATACTCAAGTAAAGTAAAGTAAAGTACCAAAAAATACATTCTAACTTGGAGAACTTGGCTATTTGTACTTTACGTTAGTAAATCCAATTTCCAATATTTTAACTTCTACTCCACTAGACATTTATTTCAAAACGTATTTACAAATTATAATATAAAATAGGCCTATACATAAACCACTTTAATTCACACAGTACTGTGTGAATTGTTTCGAAACTAACAAATTGGCCTATTTCAAAACAATACTAACACATTGGCTATTCAAATTACACAGCTATCAGTAAAGAATGCAGCCACTGATCAATGGATTGAAACATTTATTTGAAGTTAACAAATGGAATGGATACATAATAATAATGTCGCTACACAATTGTTCACCTTTGAAAGAGAGAGAGAGAGAGAGAGAGAGAAGAGAGAAAGAGAAGAGACAGAATGTACAACGTTATGGACATTTATAACTCAAACATTTATAACCCACACATTATAACTCAAATGATCAGATATGATTGACGAACGCAAACACCATCGCAGGACAGAGAAGAATTAGGCGATAATGATAGGCTACAGCTGGGGGGAAAAAACAGCCTCGCCAAACGTGTGTCTGTAGAATGAAACCAAATGGACCCAGACGGTTCCATTTGGTTTCATTTGGCTCATTATATATGGTATACTGTATATATTATACTCTCAAGTACTACAAATACCCCAAAACTGTAGGCCTACGTAACGTTACTTTACACCACCGCATATCTGCATTCTCTATCGCAACGAAATGAAGAACTGTTACGTGGTGCGATAATGTGCGATAACAATACAATTGATACATTGATATTATCATTATTATTTTCAATTATAAAATACAACATTAGAGATAGTGTATTTAGTCATGTTATCTTTGCTGACAGGGACATGTAAATGTTCTATTAGAAGGAACAAAGGCGCACTCCAGGGGGGCTGTAGGTGTGAAGTCTCTTGCTGCTGGGAGAAATGGGGGAGAACGGTCTATTCTGCCGATAAGTGCCGTCAGAGTGGTATAATTGTATTTTATTTCATAATTAGGAAACGTTTCAGAAGTGGAAAAAAAACGAGAACATATATCTTGAGTATTTAGGAAAAGTCATGGAAGGGGAAATTTCTGAGACATTCAAGGGGAGAGTTATTGCACTTTGAAATCTCAAAATCGGCCTAAAGGACCGGTTAGTCACCCGTGTGTTATAGCGCCACCAGCGGGTCAACTTTTCCACAACACATTTTTGGAACAATATGGACCGATCTTTGACGTCGGTAACGTCAAAGAGAGCACTGCCTGCGATCTTGACATTTTGTACTTTTATAGCGATTGTTTTCTGGCTTGAAGCGAGCCCACAATTGTTTCGAAGGAACAATATTTTCTAGTTTATTGTGGGCTCGCCTATAAGGCGAGCACACTTTAGATATTGTCATTATTTATTTGTTTATTTATCTATCAGTAGACGGGATCTTCGGTTCCTTTCTACTCCTACATACTTAGTGAGAAAATGAAAATAAAAACATCAATGTGTTCAGTTTACAGTGGCGAAGTGTGCTATTATTTTTTATAGCAATCGGCCAAATGGTGGCGCTGTAGGAAGCCTTCGAAAGTGCGATCTTTGAACAGGTATAGCTCATGCTGTGTTATACGTACAGCCATGAAACCTGTATACACTTATGCGTCTCCTCATGCCGAACAACTTTTACCCTCTAACTTTTGACCTCTGACCTTTAGGTCTCCCACAATTCGGAATTATATGAAAAACAGTAAAAATCTATCTCCTCCTGGGATTTTCGCGTCAAGTGCACAAAACTTTTTTCACATGAACTTTGGACCAATACGGTCAAACTGTCTGGTCGGATTTCTTTTAAAGTGAAATAAAAAAATTTAATAATTCAATAGATATTGCGGTTTTATGCAAATTATTCTTCTGCCTCTAAATCATACATGCAAAGTTACACGTTCATGGCATTTGGCAAAGATGTAGAGGGTTAGTCAAAGTATCACTGAAACCAATTTTATTCAAATCGGCCAAATGGTGGCGCTATACGAAGCGTCTGAAAATTCAAACTTCAAACGGGCATAAGTCATGACTCGTTTCGTTTGAAGACATGCAAATTGTTACACGCGTGCTTTGACTCAAGCGAAATAAATCTGTGTCATTGTTAAGTAAGCTCCGCCCTTCGATTTTCCGCCATTTTGAGCAGTTTGTAAAACGCGGAAACCCGCTTTTATTCTGGAATTTTCGCGTCACGTGCACAAAACCTTTTTTACGTGAACTTTGGACCGATATCTAAAGATCTGTCAGATCGGATTTCTTTAACATTGAAACATGCTTTTTTTAAATAATTCAAACAATATTGCATTTTTATGCAAATTATTCTTCTGCCTCTAAAACATACATGCAAAGTCACATTTTCATGACAAAATAGTGTAGAGGGTTAGTTCAAATATCACTGAAAACAATCTTACCCCAAATGGCCAAAGGGGGCGCTATATAATTTTGAGCAGTTTGTAAAACGCTTAAACCCGTTTTTATTCTAGGATTTTTTTTGCAATTTGCATGAAACATTCTACACGCAATCTAAGGACCTTTATCTAACATGCCTATGAAGTGCACACAAAAAAAATATAAAATAATAATAATAAATATAGCTGCAAGCAGCGATAAAGTGTCCAAAGCCAAAAACACCTCAAATCATGAACACAGCCTGGGATGTGCGTGAAATCTTGCAAGCACATTCCCAATGGGTCAAGGAACAGATACCAACCTTCTCACATTGGCCTGTTATAGCGCCACCAGCGGGTCAACTTTTGCATAACACATTTTTGGAACAAAATGGACCAATCTTTGACGTCAGTAACGTCAAAGAGAGCACTGCCTGCAATCTTGACATTTTGTGCTTTTATAGCCATTGTTTTCCGGCTTGAAGCGAGCCCACAATTGTTTCGAAGGAACAATATTTTTCTAGTTTATCTATCAGACAGTAGACGGGATTTCGGTTCCTTTCTACTCCTACATACTTAGTGAGAAAATGAAAATAAAAACATTAATGTGTTTGGTTTACAGTGGCGAAGTGTGCTATTATTTTTTAAAGCAATCGGCCAAATGGTGGCGCTGTAGGAAGCCTTCGAAAGTGCGATCTTTGAACAGGTATAGCTCATGCTGTGTTAAACATACAGCCATGAAACCTGTATAGACGTATGCGTCTCCTCATGCCGAACAACTTTTACCCTCTAACTTTTGACCTCTGACCTTTAGGTCTCCCACAATTCGGAATTATATGAAAAACAGTAAAAATCTATCTCCTCCTGGGATTTTCGCGTCAAGTGCACAAAACCTTTTTCACATGAACTTTGGACCAATACGGTCAGACTGTCTGGTCGGATTTCTTTTAAAGTGAAATATAATTTTTTAATAATTCAATCAATATTGCGGTTTTATGCAAATTATTCTTCGGCCTCTAAATCATACATGCAAAGTTACACGTTCATGGCATTTGGCAAAGATGTGGAGGGTTAGTCAAAGTATCACTGAAACCAATTTTATTCCAATCGGCCAAAGGGGGGCGCTATACGAAGCGTTTGAAAATTCAAACTTCAAACGGGCATAAGTCATGACTCGTTTCGTTTGAAGACATGCAACTTGTTACACGCGTGCTTTGACTCGAGCGGAAGACATCTGTGTCGTTGTTAAGTAAGCTCCGCCCTTCAATTTTCCGCCCTTTTGAGCAGTTTGTAAAACGCGTAAACCCGCTTTTATTCTGGAATTTTCGCTCCACGTGCACAAAACATTTTTTACGTGAACTTTGGACCGATATCTAAAGATCTGTCAGATCGGATTTCTTTAAAATTGAAACATGCTTTTTTAAATAAATTCAATGAATATTGCAGTTTTATGCAAATTATTCTTCTGCCTCTAAATCATACATGCAAAGTAACATGTTCATGGCATTTGGCAAAGATGTAGAGTGTTAGTCCAAATATCACTAAAACCAATCTTACCCCAATTGGCCAAAGGGGGGCGCTATATCATTTTGAGCAGTTTGTGAAACGCTTAAACCCGTTAGGATTTTTTTTTTGCAATTTGCATGAAACATTCTACACACAATCTAAGGACCTTTATCTAATATGCCTATGAAGTGCACACACACAAAAAAAAAAAAATAATAATGAATATAGCTGCAAGCAGCGATAAAGTGGCCAAAGCCAAAAACACCTCAAATCATGAACACAGCCTGCAATGTGCGTGAAATCTTGCAAGCACATTCCCAATAGGTCAAGGAACAGATACCACCCTTCTTACATTGGCCTGTTATAGCGCCACCAGCGGGTCAACTTTTGCACAACACATTTTTGGAACAAAATGGACCAATCTTTGACGTCAGTAACGTCAAAGAGAGCACTGCCTGCGATCTTGACATTTTGTACTTTTATAGCCATTGTTTTCTGGCTTGAAGCGAGCCCACAATTGTTTCGAAGGAACAATATTTTTCTAGTTTATATACTATACCAGTTAGTATCTCCTCAAAACTTTGGCGCGATTCATCTCCTACACGCTTACACCTTTCAACACCATTAAAAATTTTATGTGTTCAGCTTCCTGAGGACACGTGTGCTTGTATTTTTCGTTTTGAAATGTTTTGTAGTATAAATATAAAAAAATAAAAATGTTTAACTTTAAGCACCCAATGCATTTCCAATGGGTTTAGTGAGTGGGGACAGAGTGTAGACAGAGGAAAGGGACCCATGTTTATGTTAAGGCACTGTGGCTGCAATGTTCACACTTCAGATATGCTATTTATATCATTGCGTTCACACAGGTCTGCTCTCTGATTTGATCCAAATATCTAAGCTGTGTGATGTATATATTCTGAGTTAAAACTATAAATATCTATAAATGTCCCTCTCCACTCTACTGATTGAAACAGCTGTGATTAAAGGCCTGTCTGTCATTGGCTGTTCTGTGGTGCTGCAAAGTAACCAAGTACATTTACTCAAGTATATACAAGTACTTGTACCTACAGTACAATTTTGAGGTACTTTTACTCTACTTTCCATTTTTGTTACATATACTCTACTATAAATACAGCATTTGACAGCTTCAGTTACTTGTTACTTTGCAGATTTTATTATTAATAAAAAAACATAGATGGACCACTTAATACTGCTATGAAGTTGATCTACAATGTGCAAGCACACGCACGCACGCACGCACGCACGCACGCACGCACGCACGCACGCACGCACGCACGCACGCACACACACAAACAAACAACTGTTACTGTGTTACTGTGGAGACGTTTGCTTGTATTTGTCTTTGAGACATGTTTTGTAGTGTTTTAGAAATTTTACTTAAAAAGAATAAGGTTTTAAGATCCCGGGCAATGGGATTTACAGTATATATCCTAGAACCCGCAGGGACACTCAGCCGTATTAGTGGTTGTTGTTGGTTGTCAGGGAGATATCACAACCAATGCATTTTCAAATCAGATCCACAAACACAATGAAAGTCATGCTCCACTCCTCAGTCTGGAGTGGCCACATAGAAGAACGCCTTGGTTATAGACATAGTGGAGGACAGATGTGATCTGGGATTTTTAACCTACAGTATATGCACTCAATATACACCTCTAGAACACATAGAATATGTACAGTACAGTAAGGTTCAGTAGAGTACAGTAAAAGTACAGTAAGGTTCAGTAGAGTACAGTAAAGTACAGTAAGGTACAGAAAGGTATAGTAAAGTAAGGTATAGTAGAGTACAGTACAGTAAGGTACAGTAAAGTACAAAACAATACAGTAAGGTACAGTAGAGTACAGTAAAGTACAGTAGAGTACAGTAAAGTACAATAAAGTACAGTAAGGTACAGTAGAGTACAGTAGAGTACAGTAAAGTACAGTAGAGTACAGTAAAGTACAGTATAGTAAGGTACAGTAGAGTACAGTACAGTAAGGTACAGTACGGTACAGTAGAGTACAGTATAGTATAGCACAGTACAGTAAGGTACAGTACAGTACAGTAAGGTACAGTAGAGTACAGTAAAGTACAGTACAGTAAGGTACAGTACAGTAAGGTACAGTAAAGTACAGTAGAGTACAGTAAAGTACAGTAAGTTACAGTAGAGTACAGTAAAGTACAGTAAGGTACAGTACAGTAGAGTACAGTAAAGTACAGTAAGTTACAGTACAGTACAGTACAGTACAGTACAGTACAGTAAGGTGCAGTACAGTATAGTAAGGTACAGTACAATACTGTAAGGTACTGTACAGTACAGTATCCTATTTGTTGGGTTGGAAGCGAGCCCACACTGTTTCGAAGGAACAGTATTTCTAGTATATTACTGAAATTCTTCAGATCATAAAAAATGGCTGACAATGTAGCAAGAGTGTTTTCAATTAAGTGAGCGATAAGAGTAATATAACAGCCTGTTTAGTTGTGATTATTCTATAGCCGCAAGTGGTGTAAAGTAACTAAGTACATTTACTTAAGTATTGTACTTAGCCTAAGTATAATCTTGAGGTATTTGTACTTTACGTGAGTATTTCCCATTTCCAATACTTTATTTACTTCTACTCCACTATACATCTCAGATGATCCAAATGTTGTACTTTTACTCCACTACATTTATTTGAAAACTTTAGTTACTAGTTACTTTGTAGATTTACAAGCTCACAATGCGAAGCATTCGGATGGTACGATGACACAATGACATGACATCATGCATCCACCTCAACCTTGCATGTCGCGAGGTAGATGGGTAAGTGCAAGTTGCGGCATGCAAAACAAACGTTCGGATTTAAAAACTAAAGTGGTTGCCAAAGCCTACTTTGTGTCAGAATTGATGCCGTTCGACCAGATTTACATGCCACTCCTGTATTGTTTAATAAAAAGCTTTTTTTTTTACCATAAAGGTTTTCTGTTTTCCCTTGTATTTCTGGCACATTTCCTGGATCCAGTAGAACTAAAAGACTAGTCATTATACTGTATGTTTGGTTGCGCTCGGCTGTTGCGCTCAGAAATTTTCAACATGCAACCAAGTGTAAAAGATGCCATCAAGGCCCGCCAAAACATTTAGTCGACAAAATCAACTGTAGATTTAGTCACCTAAAACGTTGAGATATAGTCGACTAAAACTAGACTAAACCGAACACATTTCAGACTATGGAAAATGGTCTGAAATGACTAAAATGTGACCAAAACTATATTACATTTTATTCAAAAGACTGACTAAAACTAAATCTAAATTTGCTGTCCAAATCATCACTATGTTGGACACAGTTGACCACAAGATGTTAGAACAGATGAAGAACTGGGTGTGGCCTTAACCTGTTGAAACAGCACAGCACTACATAATAGGTGGTCCCTAGGGGTCAATACTCCCCCTCCGCCCTTCTTCCCCTAAAGTAAAGAATGTGTTTCCTTACAGGCCGTGTCCGAGCTGACCAGGTTGTGCTGTGAGGATCAGTTTAACCCTAACCCTGCCAGATGAAGACCTGCTCTGAGACCCTGCATACGTCTATACAAGTCATCAGGTAAGAAGTTCTTCTCATTGGAATGAAAGCATGGAATCCATATTTATATTCATTCAACCTGGGTTGTGTATGTTGTAATTGTTATAGTGAATGTGTTGGAGTTGAGTGATGTGCAAATACATCAGCAGCTCAGGTTTAATCAAATCGTTAAAATCACTTTATATTGTGATATATAGTAAATCAGTATCCACAGCATCTCCATCCAAGTATGTTTATGTGTGATACATGTCTACACTCATGTCATCAACATGGATCTGTCCCATATAGCGCCACCATCAGGCCGATTCTTTCAAACAAATTTTTGGACACTGCTCCTACAGATTTTGCACTAAAATCACGCAAATCGGTACACAGTATGTCTACACTCATCTCATTAACATGGATTTTTGTCCCATATAGCGCACCATCAGGCCGACTTTTTCAAACAAATTTTTGGACACTGCTCCTACACATTTTGCCCTAAAATCACGCTGCGACCTGACGGTCGCTTATCTCCCGATTAGGGAGTCTTATTGGTTATTCATGTGTGTTAATGAGTGAGTGAACGTCACATTGCTGTGTGTTGCGTGTTGGCTGGCTGTGGGGCTGGAGAAAAGAGGAAGAGGAGAGGCTATGTGGGCTGTTTCAACACACACACACACACACACACACACACATACACACACACACACACACACACACACACACACACACACACACACACACACACACACACACACACACACACACACACACACACACACATGCCTGGTTATGTCACCTTGTGCCCCCCCCCCCCCCCTCCTTAGAATATCCATATGTTGAGGGTCCCGTTAGCATTAGAGAGCTGTCTTGCAATAAGCTGGATGGATAAGGTGCTCAGTCATTATCAATAAAAATTAACGAGCTCCATATCCCTAGTCTTGTTTAGTAACTGAGCGTATCTGACGAGCGCCTGTCTCTTCTCTTGGTCAAATTCTGGCCATGAAAAGAGAACAGACAGCAGCAAAGCACTCGCATTGTAAGCCAGCAATTGTTATAATTCAAAGACTTCTATAATCTGTGAGAGAAGTCTGTTAATTTGCTGTATGAGCCATGATTCTCTCTCTGTCTCTGTCAAATGATATAATGAGCATAATAAAGGCGGAGAATTCATTTCACTGCAGTATAGGCCATTTGCTGCTT
>NC_137825.1:59397349-59517349 GCF_963921795.1 Nannobrachium achirus
GTGTGTGTGTGTGTGTGTGTGTGTGTGTGTGTGTGTGTGTGTGTGTGTGTGTTTGTGTGAAGTAGACTAAATGAAGGCATGCACACTTGTAGTCTGGCTTTAACTGTTAATGTGATGATGTCATCATTGAGTGCAGTGTTCTTAAAGGAGGGACAACAGGGACCTTTTCCTTATCTCAATAATGACACATCTCTTTCAAAGACCCCCTAAGGATGGACACATTAATGTAAAATAAAGAGGAGAGTGTAGAGGTAGCAGCCTGCTGTATGTCTATGCTTATGGTGTAGACTGTAGACTGTAGAGTTTACACAAGCCCCCAGAACCCTGGGGGCGCCCTGAAACCAAAAGGACATGTTGGCCGGTTTGAGGTACTGCAGTTGGGTCTACTCACATGAACGCGCGTCTAAGCTTCTTTGTATTGACGCGCGTTCATACCGGAAGTGCTCGTTCATGAAGCGCGTCCATGAACACAAATTATGACGAAAAATGCGTCACAGTGGCCCCACTACGTCACGGTTTTACTCCCCGGAAGGAGGGGTGAAAACGCCTCATGCGCTGGGTGAGCAACTCAATGCAAGTGGACGGGCGGGGATATCTGGTGTCCTCTCTAATCTTATTATAACTCTATGAGTTTACACCATTTACTTTGGGGAACTAAACTAGTGACCAGGCCTCTTCCACCACGTCCTGCATGTTGTCTGCAGCCAGTGTTCGTTCAGAGGGAACGAGAACGATACTGGGTCAGGGGGTTAAAGTAAAATCTGATTTTCAGAAGGAATTTTTCCTTCAATCGCCTGATTTTCTAGCTCCCCACAACAATCAAATATTGGTTCATTTTTCCAATTTTCTAGCTTGCAAAAAGTCAGTCAGTCAATCAGACAGACAGACAGACAGACAGACAGACAGACAGACAGACAGACAGACAGACAGACAGACAGACAGACAGACAGACACCCCCCATCCCCCCCTCCCTTTTTCTGCAGGACTCTGCACTGAAATTGATTACTGTTCTGATGGTGTGTACTTTATTTAAAGTAGTAGCAGAGAATACATTGATTACTGTTCTGATGGTGTGTACTTTATTTAAAGTAGTAGCAGAGAATACATTGCAGAGACTGTTTGATTGTGTGATATTGTTTGAGCTCGCCTCACCCCTGGACATGCACGTGGTGTCAAGTAACTAAGTACATTTACTCAAGTACAATTTTGAGGTATTTGTACTTTACTTATTTTATTTCAACATTTCTAATACTTTTACTTCTACTCCACTCCATCTCAGGGGCATATATTGTACTTTTACTACACTCAATTTTGAAAACTTTGGTAACTACAGTTACTTTGCAGATATAAACCACTTTAGCCCTATTTTATACCTTCGCTGTTTGAAAATAGCAGATTTACAAGCTCACAGTTACATTTTTATGCTAACATGTTCACACTTTTACTCAAGTACATTTTGAAGTCCGGACTTTTACTTGTAACATAGTATTTCTATATTGCATTATTGATACTTTTACTCAAGTAAAACATTTGATTATGTATTCCACCATTGACAAAAACCTGCACACACAGGACATTACAGCAGTGTCTAACATTTCAAATGGCCACAACTTGGTGACCGCAATATGGGGGTGGATATGGAGGCTGTCGGCTGGAAACCATAACAATGTGTACTTTTTCCACCCCTGCACGTCATACTGAGAAAGAGAGTCGCTTATCGATCAAAAAACATTCAGCTGCTTATAGATGTCATCAGCCGGTCAAATGTGCGTGGAAATGGACACATAAGAGACGTGTCATTAGCGTTTGTGAAGGACCTTATGACTTTAATTCCAGTGGAAACATTAGGCTACCTTGTTTTGGGTGAGTTAATCCAATGTTGTGTCATTGTTTGGTCCAAATGTACAGAACACATGAATGGAAAGGGAGGAGAGAGAACAAAATCCTCCACAACCAGACACCGACTCAACGGACTGGTTATAGGCTACCCCCCGACAATATAATATTAAATATTTGATATAATATTAAATATTTGATATAATATTAAATATTTGATATAATATTAAATATTTGAACAACTTCTAAAGAATTAAATAGGGACAAAGTAGAGGCCATCCATCGTGTTACCCTCACTTTAAGGAATGAGTGTGAGAGAACGCACAAAATCAAGTTGCATGACTTCATGATACAATAAGCATATCACTCAGTTCTCTATGGGTATAAGTAACAGTATAAATACTCTGTTCTCTATGGGTATAAGTAACAGTTTAATACTCAGTACTCTATGGGTATAAGTAACAGTATAAATACTCAGTACTCTATGGGTATAAGTAAAAGTATAAATACTCAGTACTCTATGGGTATAAGTAACAGTATAAATACTCACTACTCTATGGGTATAAGTAAAAGTATAAATACTCAGTACTCTATGGGTATAAGTAACAGTATAAATACTCAGTACTCTATGGGTATAAGTAACAGTATAAATACTCAGTACTCTATGGTATAAGTAACAGTATAAATACTCAGTACTATGGTTATAATAGTAACTGTGTCACTGCTATGTCATTACAATCTCTGAACAGACTAGCATTTGTATAGTCCTTCATTCAGGTTAATGACTCAACTTGAGTTTGCTATAATACGTGATTTTAATGCTGTTTTATCAGATAGTAATTCTATGTTTGCTAAGCACCTGTCTCAGTTCTGTATTGATTCTAACATAATCCTATCAAGTAAAAATATTTTACTTTTATTAATGATGCACATCACTCACTACGTCTTGGCTTGATCACTGTCTAATCACAGCTGATGCTGATGCTTGTACAGATAGCATAGAGGTGTGCTATGGTCTGGCCACCTGGGATCATTATGCCAATAAAGGTATCTATCAATAGTAATGAATCTTAATGTTGGTAATGAACCCACCTCCATCAGTATTGATATTGGTAATATTCCTGGGAGGATCAACTGGTGTAAACTTACCAGTGAGGATATTAACTGTTACTCCTTTATATCTGAGAATCTGTTTGATAATAATTGACCTGCCAAATGATGCTCTGCATTGTGCTAGTTTTAATACAAAAACCCTCACCATGGCATCAAACTGTGTGTCATGTATGATAGCATTGTTAACGCTCTTAATGCCTCTGGTTGGCAGTTCTGTAAAAGAGGGGTGAAAAACATGAATCCTGGTTGGCATGTCTGTGTGACTGAGCGTCATGTGGCGACCAGGGCAGCTGGAATGACTCGGGTAGGCCTAGATAATATGGTTCATTGTTTGAGGAGGAAAACAAAAATCACCAAAACCTAGCCTGGTTATACCTTAAATTACTTCTAAGTCAAGACATATCTTGCACAACACACATTATTAGTTATAAGATATCTCTAAGTAACAAATACATATTTACACCAGCCTTTTGGCAGCGCTTACTAAGTAACCTACCTCTATGGGAGTAGAGCAACTACCCCTAACTACTAACATGGCAGAAGGCATTGTATCGACTAGGTCTATTTAATTGAATTTAACAAACAACACACATACACTAATGACTTCAGCCCTATACATTTCGGCCATTTGAAAATAGCCGATTTACAAGCTCACAATGCGTTGTTAGCATACCATAGCATCGTTGCAGCTTTATCTCTCTTCCAAGATGGAGGTTAGACATACAGTATATGAGAATACAGTACATGACAGTTAGGCGTGGGACAAGTTCATAGGTTCTCAGATCATAACAAGACAGTGGGGTCCTGGTAACTTTCCACACACTGTAAGCATGGAAACATGGCACTTCTGGGTGGAGGTGGCATGGCAATATTATATACTGTATATTTATTGAATTCAAACGATAGATATTAAAGGAGTAGTTCACCCCAAAATTACTTTTTTTCTATTGATTGCTCATGCCATGGAGACTTGAGTTCAATAATATATATATATATATTTTTTTGTATTTTTCGCATAAGAGAAAAAAATGATTATGGGGAATTTACCCCCATTGATACCAGATGGGGACCCAAATGCATTTGGGTCCCCATCCGGAAACAATGGGGGTACATTTATTGTAATGAAATGATTGTCTTAGGAATGCGACTAAAACCAAAAAATATTATTGAACTCAAGTCTCCATGGAATGAGTAATCAATAGGAAAAAAGTCCTTTAACTACCAAAAGTATCAATCACATACATTAAGCATAGCACCCCATACTCAGTATGGTATAAGTAACAGTATAAATACTCACACTAAATACTTCTTCCCCGACAGCACTGTGGTGAAATCTGACGAGAGGAGAGAGAGATAGAGGGAGGGAGGGGAGGGACTCGAGGGAGGGAGAGAGAGAGGCTGTGATGATGATCCAGCCAGGGATGGTGGATCCAACTTTCTGTTAGTAAAATCCATCAAAAGTACTGTAGAACACAGTGGAAAACTATCGTTGCATGTCGTGACCGCAAGTTAACTTGTGTGGTTATAACAGGCTACTGTATGTGCAATTCTATGTGCATGTGCACCAAACTGATAATTACACCTTGTTACGTTAGCGCGCTGGGATTGTTTACACTTTATCAAAGATGGAATCTGTTCTTATGTTTATAGTTAACTTAATATCTAGTAGTCATGCAGAGGTCTTGCTTGCCAAAGAATAACTGAATAGGCTAAAGTGGGCAGTGGGCACAAGTGAAATTCATATAGGCTATGTGTTGAGTAGATGACCCTGATGACCTTTCAGTTCAGGGAAGGTCATTGAGTGTCAACTAGCATGTCACTCAGAGAGAGAGAGAGAGAGAGAGAGAGAGAGAGAGAGAGAGAGAGAACTGCAAATGTCCTCGGTACATAGATATACATAGAATACATCATTACCAGTAAGACACCTAAGGGGGAAAAGTGACCTCGCAAGAGGTCGCAACATTTGTCTTGGCCATCTGTCTTGGCGATATATGGATTCTGTCAGTGCAGTTCCCCTAACAGGGCATCATCTTGGAATACCCATACATGGACTTTTATTGTATTTTATCCTTTATTAATACTAGAAGCTCGGCCGCCCGAACTCGGGAACAATGTAAATAGGGGATGAATGCCCCGCCCTTTAATGCAAACCCCATTATACCTGTTGTCATAGGATCTGTTTTGACCATCTGTTTGCGTGTGTCCATTTATGCCCATATATGGGGATATCTATCTGTCTACGTCCATTTTATGTCCATATATGGAGATCTCTGTAGGACCCGTTTTGACCATCTGTTTGCCTGTGTCCATTTATGCCCATATATGGAGTTATCTGTCTGTCTGCGTCCATTTTATGCCCATATATGGAGATCTCTGTAGGACCTGCATTGACCATCTGTTTGCCTGTGTCCATTTATGCTCATCCCATTATACCTGTTGTCATAGGGCCCGTTTTGACCATCTGTTTGCCTGTGTCCATTTATGCCCATATACTGTATATGGAGTTAGACTGACACACGCACGCACGCACGCACGCACGCACGCACACACACACACACACACAGAGAGAGGGTTGGTCGGTACCAACTGAGGGGCATAATGCTCATAGTGATGATGGTCATACATGTCTAGAGTTAGAACATATGTGATAGCCTTGCACCAGTGGTAGCTTTATGGGTGTTATCATGCATTTTATTTTATAACACTAGGCGAAAATTACATGTGTCAATATATGAAAACATACTACTTAACCCCCCTATACACAAGGGTGTTCAACTGGTTCTGGTACCTCTAGTAGGCATGCTTAATAACATAGTAAAAATGTAGGAATTTATATGTCTTATAAAGCCATCATTTTCAAGATGGCATCCAAGATGGCTGCCTGGAGCTTATGATACGTTATAGCGTTATGATACTGTTCAACCTATAGAAAGGTGGTATTGATTATCCAACCCAAGGTTTAATGGTTCAAGGAATTTGGCTGAACCAGTGAAATTACCACCAGTTAATTATGTATAGCCAAATGCATTGTTTTGTGATGATCCATTGTACAAAATTATGTTAACTCCAACAAATGGTATTGCAGTTTTAGGCCTACAGTTTGTGCTAAAGGTCAGGTCAAGGTCTCTCACACCTTATCCTTATCCAAGCAGGCAGCAGCTATGGTCACTGGTTGACATGTAGAGTATTCACCTCACGATTGACATGACACGATTGTTGACACGTTGCAGGTATGCTGGAATCAGCCAGAACAGCTCTATAATGTAATTGTGCAACCCATGGGATGCATGTTATACAGTCATTCCTCAGCTGCATTGCAATACTGTTGCAAACTTCAGCACTGGAAATAAATGTGTGTGCATATGGAGGGCTGACAGGCAAGTTCAGTGGTCAGGTCTTGAATGCATCTATCAACTCTGAAGTGGTTTCTATCAACTGGACCAAAGACACTTGAACAGATAAAGCAGCGGTCTACCTGGACACTGCATCTGACTGACTGACTTTGGGTAGACAACTTAATTATTCCTATACTTCACATCCACCAGTTTGAGCAGGGAGACACCTTGACAATAAATTGTTACCTTTTCTCTCATGACGCACATGATGAAGTACTTCTTCTGTGCTGGCCATGTGCAATATGCTTGATATCTCACCCAGTGCCTGCTGAGATGCATGGTCTCCATGCCAGAGGCTAAGCTATACTTTGTCTGTCAGCACCATGATGGATTCTGGATCACTGTCTCTGCTCACCAGTCTGGGGAGCAGACTGTCGTAAAGAGCAGTCATGATGCATGTGGGTGGAGTTGACTGACGCCTTCCCCAAAATGTGCAGAAACAGTAGTAGGGAGTCTAAGCACTGTGTCTTGGTCGTAAAAGATTGGGTTGTATCCGCACACACAGAAAGATCACTGCCCTCATCTCTTCAATCCCATTGGCTAAATGTCCCCAACAATGTTGTGAATGTTGTGAATAGTAATAGTAACCCTAACCCATTACACACATAAAATGTCATCCTGAAGAGCAAGAATATTTAGCAGAAGCTGTTGAGCATAGTGGGCACCTTCAGTGCTGATGATAGATACTGAATTTAGTCATGATGAGGCAAGAATGAGATTACACAGAGGTTTCCTATAAGTGGATCAAATAGTGGGAATTTTGGATATTTTCTTACACACATGCACTATATTTTGTTTACTGAATTTCACAATACATTTCCTTAGAATATATATGTATGTAAACATGGTTTAAAGTATTTAGGTTATTTATAAAGGAACCCTTTGACCCTACATCTTTCATGAAAACAAAAGTACATCTTATGTAATGTAGTTACTACATTACATATGGAACAGTATCGTTGTATTGTATGCGCGTTGCAATCGTCCGTTCCGAGCCTCAGTACAGCATTTCCTCTGCCGTCTTTACAGCAATTCCACCGCCGTCTTGACCCATGTAATCTACGGACCTCCACAGTCTGTAATAGATACCATTTCTAGGGATGCTATCTTATCTATCTATCTATCTATAAATGCGACAAATCTCTGTCTGTTTGTTTGTTTGTAATCCGCGTATCTCGAGAACCGTTCGTCCCACCGGCTTCAGATTCGGCACGCGCGTTCCCCGCCGCCGCGCGGAGTGCAGTGCCGGGCCTCGACCCGACCCGACTCGCGGTTTTCCGAAACCGGCGCGAAACGTTCGGAATCTCCTTATGCGGAGCTGATTGTTGACATCAGGCTGTTCCGGAGGAAGCGCTGACTCATTGTGACATCACTTCATAAAAGGCTCTGACATCACGTACGCCACATGAGTCAACAAAAAATCTCTGTGAATGTGTATGTATGTATGTAATCCGAGTATCTCTAAACCATTCTTCCCACGTTCTCCATATATGGGCATAAAATGAATGCCCGTATGCGGAACTGATGTCTGACATCAGAGTTTTCCGCAACCAGTACTGTGTGTGCAGAGATCTCCATATATGGGCATAAGGGGTATGGGCATAAAATGAATCCCCGAATGCGGAGCTGGCATAAGGGGACAATGGCAAACAGATGGTCAAAACGGGTCCTATGACAACAGGTATATTGGGGTTTGCATTAAAGGGTGGGGACAAAGGCTAACAGAAGGCAAACAGATGGTCCAAACGGGTCCTATGACAACAGGTATATTGGGGTTTGCATTAAAGGGTGGGGACAAAGGCTAACAGATGGTCAAAACGGGTCCTATGACAACAGGTATATTGGGGTTTGCATTAAAGGGTGGGGCAGGCATAAAATGGACGCAAATAGACAGATATCTCCATATATGGGCATATGGGCATAAAATGGACCCAGAACTATATCTGCAGTGATCTCCATATATGGACATAAAATGGACGCCGACAGACAGACAGATACAGATATCTCCATATATGGGCATAAATGGACACAGGCAAACAGATGGTCAAAACGGGTCCTATGACAACAGGTATAATGGGGTTTGCATTAAAGGGCGGGGCATTCATTCTCTATTTACATCGTTCCCGAGTTGGCCAGGTCGCCGACTAGACGCTGGGCCGCCCGAGCTTCTAGTATTTACAATTGGCTTAAGGCCGCAGCCCACTTTGGCACAGGGCACAGGACACAGGGCAGCCCACAGTCAACGGACACAGGACAGTCAACGGACTTTGAGACACGCCCACACTCGAGCATAGGCACAGGGCACAGGGCAGTCCACAGTCAACGGACTTCACAGAGAGAGACGCACACTTTGGGGGGGGGGGGGGGGGGGGAATGCACAGAGAGACGCACACATCACCAATACGTTTTATTTCTTATTTTTTTCAAAACTTTTTTTTATCCTAATTTTTTTTTCTCAATATTTTTTTTTTCTAAAAAAAATTTTTTCTCAAAATTTTTTTTTCTCAAAATTTTTTTTTTCCTCAAAATTTTTTTTTCTCAAAAATTTTTTTTCTCAAAATTTTTTTTTTCTCAAAAAACTTTTTTTCTCAAAAAATTTTTTTTCTCAAAAATTTTTTTTTTCTCAATTTTTTTTTTCTGAAACATTTTTTTTTCTCTTTTTTTTTTAACTTTTTTTTTTTTTTTTTTTTTTTTACTTTTTTTTTAATTTTTTTTATTTTTTATAACTTTTATTTATTTATTTATTTTATTTAAACTAGATGTGAGCGGGCCGAAGGCCCGCAAACCTCTAGTACTTTTAACAACTTTTAGGAAAAACTTGTAGTCTGAGCTTTTGAGCGGTGGTTAGACCGCACACACCCACGCACGCACACACGCACGCACGCACGCACGCACGCACACACACACACACACACACACACACACACACACACACACACACACACACCTAACCCAACCACCGCTCAGTTCACACGGGTGTGGTTTTTTCAAAGACAGAGGATCAATACTAAGGGAGAATCATTGTTTTGAAGTAGAATGCTTCATTTGGATTTTGAAAACTGTGTTCTGGCATGTGATTATAAATGAAGTGATAACACACTCAGGCTTAATTGGGCTAACCCAGATGCAAGGCTATCACATATTTCCTAGTCCTAGGGATGTATATATTACCGGATGTTTGGGTAACTCAGGACGTTCTATGTAAGAGCGCTTGTTTTGTCGTTCACCACACACCAATCACCACCAGGTGGCGACGACAGCCATTCACTAGTGAAGGCGCTGACGTCACTCGTTTGCGACTCTATTTGCGACTTTATTTACTAGCCTAGCCTAGCCTAGCCTAGTATGCCATTAGCTCCATTGTAGTCACTTGGACAGGGCGTTTATCGTGGGCTTGCCCAGGCCTTACGGCCTGGGCATAAATATAACGATTGCATTCACCACGGCTTCGTCGTTGTGCCAGCGTGCCTCGTTAAAGCAGGAGCAAAGCTCCGCGATTTTGATGGACAGAGAGAGCAGTTAGTTGAGTGCTGTGTCATTACTGTACGTTGCTGCTACAGAGCATTGCACTAATCAGTGCTAAGGGCTAACAACAACAATGCTACGTACAGATGCATGTCTCTGCCACTGGTTACAATGTGGAAACAACGTTTCTGGTGAAAACAAGAATTGACACAGTCAATATATAACCAGTTGAAATGGTGGGTTAGAAAGTCAGGGGCTTTGAACAGTCTATCCACAATGAGACACTAGGTCTTGACTTTGATGCAGTATTGATTTTGAAAAGAGGGTAAGAGTTGTTGGTATGCCTTAGTTTGTGCCTGGCTTACAGTACAGTTGGCTTGCTATGTACCACAGGAAAAGGGCATTCTTTGATACAGTATTGAGTAAGAGTGTTGTTTAAAAAAAAGAACAGGATTTGACATTTAAGAATTGATAAGTTTACACTTTTCTGTCATTTGCTGTTTGCTACTGTATAGAGGATAAGAGAACATAAAAAATACAGGATTCCTTGTAAGAGAAGACAAGAGAACTGCAATTTAATTGTTGTTTTTTTGTCATTTGATAGTTCTACTCTATTGAAAAGAGCATAAGAGAAAACAGTATTGTTAAAAGAAAAGAAAATACTGGAATTGTAAGAATTGTGGATTTTTTGGGGGTAATTTTCCTGGAAAATAAATTTGTGTCCACTCCCCGGACGGCAAGGCAAGGCAACTTTATTTATAGAGCACCTTTCGTACAACAACGCAATTCAAAGTGCTTTACAGAATAAAAACATACATTCAAAATACAACAATGCAATTTAAAAATACAATACATACATTTAAAACAAGAAAATAATATATAATTAATAAATCATAGGGTAGAGTAAGCAATATCAAATGAATACGTTTTTAAATTGGACTTAAAAACAGCTATGGTTGGGGATTGTCTAATATAAAGAGGAATATTATTCCAAGTGTGTGGTGCATAATGGTGAAAGGCTGCTTTGCCATGTTTTGTTCCTACAGTTTGAACAATTAGCAGGCCAGCACCAGATGACCTGAGTGTTCTAGGGGGTTCATAAGGCTTCAACATGTCCAGGAGATAGCTGGGCCCAGAGCCACAGAGACATTTATAGACAAGTAACAGAATCTTAAAATCAATTCTCTGGGAGACTGGTAGCCAATGTAAGGATTTTAAAACTGGTGTAACATGGTCATATTTTCTAGTATTTGTCAGGACTCTAGCAGCAGCATTCTGAATCAGTTGAAGTTGTCCAAGGGCTTTGCTTGAGAGTCCTGTGAACAGACCGTTACAGTAATCCAGTCTACTGGAAACAAAAGCGTGTATAAGCGTCTCTAAATCTTGCTTGGTAATGTTACATCACGTCGCGATCGAAATTTAACACTGCAAGGGTACAGATGGAACCAAATGGACTAGTGGTCCATGAATTTGTACCACCCGCTGATATTAAACATAATCCTAGGAAATAATTTATGAACAGTTAAAAAAAAAGAAGCTTACAAGGCCTTGTGAATGTGTGAACCTCGCATCAACACCACTCTTTCCACCTTGAGGAGGAAAACTGTGACCCCACTTTGGGTCGGGACCCATAGTTTGCGAACTGCTGGTGTAGAGTGTGTGTGTGTGTGTGTGTGTGTGTGTGTGTGTGTGTGTGTGTGTGTGTGTGTGTGTGTGTGTGTGTGTGTAGTTGTTGTGTTGTCAGAGTACAGGAGCCCCAGGGAGGTATGTGACCTTTGACCTGTAGGGACTTGTCTTTGACCCGTGGGGAGTCAGTGTGATTGACAGTTTTTGATTGATTGAAGAATTTATTAGAAGTTTGCAATAGAAAAAAGTACAGTTTCATGACAGTACAAATCACTGGTACAAGGTCAACTAAAAGGAGATCCTAGAAAGCCGAGGCTTATTTCCACAGGAACCACACTTTAAGTATCTCATATAACATTGAAAGACAGACGGATAGAACATAGTGCTTTATCTAGGATAATATCAGTTTCAAAAGCATAACATCAAATACAAAGGCAGAAAAAAAGAAAAGGGGGGGGGGGGGGGGGGGGGGAGCATGGGGGCTTAGTCTATTTACAAGTCACGGGTAGCAGCTGTCTGAAGGTGACTTTTCATACCAATTTTGAAGGAGGCTAGGGATTTGCTCTCCTTTAGGGCTTGTGGAAGGGCGTTCCACATGTTGATGGTATAGCAGGAGAACGAGTTAGAGCCTTGTTTAGTGTTAAATCTACGTTGATGATGATTAGTGGAGCTGCCTCTGGTGTTGTGATCGTGAACATCCTTGACCTTTAAGAAGTAGTTTGTCAGGTACATGGGAATCTTGGAGGTGTAGTGTATCTTGTACACCAGGCCCATTGCAAGATGCTGTACTCTGTCAGCTACTTTGAGCCACCCCACGCTTTCGTGGTGAGTTGGGAGCGAGCAAGCCTATCACAGAGCAGAATGCATGCATAGACGACGTGCCGGCTGATATTCTAAACAGAGATTTACCATCATATGTAAATACAATAACACTGTAATCACTCTCACAAGGGTGTCACAAGCCGGACATTTCTGCGTCCGGCCAGAGGGTGCCCGGGAAGCAGGACTCATGTCTTAAAGGACTTTTTTTTAAATAAAAATAAAATAAAAGATCAAAAAACCAAAAACACCTTAAATATTTTATTTCTAGAAGAAATAACATTTAAGGTGTTTTTAATTTTACATTGTAGTTATAGAGGACCATTATAATGTATTAAGGCATATTTGTCGTATTAGCCAGGAATCCTTTAGTTTTCATTTGCTCCTTTCTATAGTTCTAGAGATGTAGTGTTACTGTAACTAACACTAGTAAGACGCCTCAGGGCGACAAGCGACCCAGAGCATGATGTCAGAGCAACAAACCTATAGACCGTAAAAATGTGTATTCAGATGATAGAGAAGTCAGACAGACAAGTCATGTGATGTCTCTCTGCTCTGTGGGTCTGTACCACAGAACGATTGGTCCTCTCAACTTAGTGGCCACCCAGCCTAAACATGACTGTAACTGAACCTCCGTCCAGTGTCCACCCAGCCTAAACATGACTGTAACTGAACCTCTCTCCAGTGTCCACCCAGCCTAAAACATGACTGTAACTGAACCTCCGTCCAGTGTCCACCCAGCCTAAACATGACTGTAACTGAACCCTCTCTCCAGTGTCCACCCAGACTAAACATGGCTGTAACTGAACCTCTGTCCAGTGTCCACCCAGACTAAACATGACTGTAACTGAACCTCTGTCCAGTGTCCACCCAGCCTAAACATGACTGTAACTGAACCTCTGTCCAGTGTCCACCTTTCCTGCTTCCATCCCTGTTCCTTCTCTATATGTCATCATCAGAGTATCAAGTCCTGCATGTTGGTCATAGTTGGTAAAGAACTGGGCTTCTGGTTAAAACATACATAAAAATCAAACCCCAGTTTGAAGTGAGCGGTGGATGTGAGCAGTTTCATTTCTTTGAGCTATACCCCTGTTTATGTGAGAGGAATGTGTGTGCATGTGTGTGTGTGTGTGTGTGTGTGTGTGTGTGTGTGTGTGTGTGTGTGTGTGTGTGTGTGTGTGTGTGTGTGGGGGGGGGGGGGGGGGTTTAGTGGGTGGGTGGGTGGGTGTGCGTGTGCGCACGCCTCTGTGCGCGCGTGCCTGTATGTGCAGAAATACATCGAAGAATCAGTCATCATCATATATACAATGATAAATAGAAAAAGGACATTAGCAGCTGATGGGTTAGCTATTAATGTATAGTCAGATACATTCCTGCAGTGGAGACATTCACAGACCAACAGCTCAAGGCTATACGTAGTGGACATGACAGGACAGGTTAGCCATGGGGAATAGTGAGGAGACAAGATAGAGAGGAATGTATGATGGGAGGATAGATGGAAGGATTAGTGGAAGGAAGGAAAGACTGAATGATGATGGTATAGCAGCAGCAATACATCTGTATCACAAAATACGATGGAATCAGCTTAACAATGATCAATCCTTCTGACAGATGAGTAGGAATAATGGGCGTTATCGTTATAATGGTCGGTTGTTTGGCACTCGGCTACGCCTCGTGCCACAACCCTGAAACAGTGGTAAATCAGCCAACAACCCACTCCCTCTCTTGGTAAATGGCTTACTTCGACTCCCAGAACAGCTCTATCTTTCAAACATGGCAGCCATGTCTTTTACATTTGAAGAAAACACTATAGCCTCTTATCTCATGAATGCCTGAATGGATTTCCAAGCAGATTTCTTTTGTTTGTAAGCTGTGAATGGCGTGCACACGTATGGTGCATGATCCATGCATTATGCATGACTCGTGCACCATCGTGCACATTAAAAGGTAAGAAAATGGTGGCATGTAATAAATATTAAAGTGGCTTTTTAATCCTGGCAAATGGTGTGTTAAACAGATATATCAGGAAAGCATGAGTTTTAGCCACATTGCACTGCATGGCTCCCTGTCAATGTTAGAATAGGATTTTAGGTTTATTTTATTCACTTATAAAGCCTTGCACGGCCTGGCCCCCTCATACCTGTCAGAACTTGTGGAACCCTATGTCCCACACAGAGAACTGGGGTCACAGGTTCTCAACAGGCCTTTGCCTCAGCCGCCCCTAGGCTCTGGACCAGCCTGCCCTTCTTTATTAGAAGTACAAACGGGATAGCTTTGCTGTTTCTACATGTAATTTTTTCGACACCCAACTGTACCCTTACCCTAAACCTAACCTCCGTGGGGTGAGTCTCTAACCCTCCCGATGCTCGAAAGAGCAAGATTTCCCCGTACAAACTCCATTGAGACTTTTAAATCCCTGCTTAAAACACACTTTTATTCTTTAGCTTTTAGTCACACTTATCTTATGTCTGGATGTGTTTGTTGTACGTGATGAGGTGTAACGTTGTCTCTTTGTACTCGAATACATTCTTGTTGTTGATGGTTTTGTGTTTGGTTTGAACTCTCCATGGTGTGAATAATCAATAGAAAACAAGTTGTTTTGGGGTTGAACTACTCCTTTAAGACAAGACAACTTCTTACATCTGCTTTGTGGATAGATTACCTCCACCCCATCCCTCCCTCCCTCCCCCCGCATGCACGCAGGCACGCGCACGCACACATGCACGCACTCACGCGCGCGCGCACACACACACACACACACACAAACACACACGTCGTGTAACGTGTGTCATCTGGATGTGACAGGCTGGATAGCTGGATAGCTATGGTGAGGAGTATTTATACATCTGTGTTTGTTGGAGGTTTTCATCTTCTAATGCATTAAAATGTTTGATGGCCAAAACGCAAAACCTCCAATCTGCAAATGTCGTGGTTTTTGGATTTCACTTGAAATGAAGACAACAGGCTATATATGCTGCTCTCATTTAGCCAGACATGTCATGTGACATCACTAGAACATGTCATGTGACATCACTAGAACATGTCATGTGACATCACTAGAACATGACATTTGACAGGTTTGCTAAAGTGGCAGAATGATGAAGCTCAAAACCTCCTGGTGTCAGGTGGTGACACCTTTTGATAAAAAATGTTAATGGCAATACTTGTAACAGACCTGTAGAATGACTTGATGTCAATTATGTGCTGTAACATGTGTTATTTAACCAAAAAATTGCCTAACTATATCTAGGTTGTGGACTGCAGATAGGAGGTTTTTACCCAGAAATGGAACTCCTTGGCATTCCTTGGCATTAAAAGTCCTTGGCATTAAAAGGTTTCAGCACCGCTGATATAGAAACATGTTTTTCAGAAAATCGTAGATAGGAGGTTTTGATCCAACCAATATCTCCATATAAACTCAGCACAAAAAGAAAGGAAACTTAACTTCGGTCCATTATATCTCCCCTTTAATAATACTGAGGCATTCGAGGCATGAGCTACAGCTAAACGTGTTGGTATCGCCAACCACAATGTTGCCAAAATGGCTTGCAATACTGTTCTGGCTCCATTTACTCTCGTGTTGGGCTTCCCTGACACTGAGCTTAAAATTAGCAAAGTGTAAAAATGGCAAATATGTGTTGTTTTTTTCTTTTCCTTATTACTGTGGGAGAGTGCAATCATTCAATGCCCCAAGCAACAAAGGTGAACACCAAAAGAACAGTATTGCAGGCCGGTCAGTCCATTTTGGAGGGGCGCTACCCACACGTTTGGCTGTGTTGCTCATTCCACGAATGCCAGATCCTTACAAGCTGTACCTCGTTGTAAAGGTGACAAATCAACGATAACAATGATATCAAACCCAATACCTTTTGGCATAAATAAGGGGAGACATAATGGACCGAATGTTGGCAGATTTTGGGTCGGTGCTACCCACACGTTTGGCTATGGTGCTCATTCCATGAATGCCCAATGCTTACAAACTGTACCTCCTTGTAAAGGTGACAAATCAACGATAAAAATTATATAAAACACAATACAAATTGGTATTAATAAAGGGGAGATATAATGGACCGAGTTTACATCGATCTCTATATATGGGTATAAGGGATCTCCATTTATGGGTAACTGGTCCGATATTATATATTAAGATAAAGGATTAAATCAAATAAAAGTCCATATATGGGCATTCCCAGATGATGCCCTGTTAGGGGAACCACACTAACAGAATCCATATATGGACAAGACAGATGGCAAGGACAGCCCATATCTGTGTCATATATGGACAAGACAGATGGCAAGGACAGCCCATATCTGTGTCATATATGGACAAGACAGATGGCAAGGACAGCCCATATCTGTGTCATATATGGACAAGACAGATGGCAAGGACAGCCCATATCTGTGTCATATATGGACAAGACAGATGGCAAGGACAGCCCATATCTGTGTCATATATTGTGTCAGTTTAACCAGTGTGGTTGCTGCGACACGAGTCACACTTGAAATGAATTACGTCCTTGTCCCTTTTATGCCCATATATGGTTATCCCTGTCCCGATGTCATTCAGAAGTTGAGTCATATTCATTCAAGCTGGGTTGTGTATCGTTGTTGTGGTGCAAGCATTGAGGGACCTGAGTGGTGGTTTGGCTTTAATTGTGAATGTGATGATGTCTTCATTGAGTGATGAGTTCTTAAGGAATGAGTGTGAGGCAACGCACACAAACACTAACACAAGTCAAATCAAAATCAAATCAAATCAAACTTTATTTATATAGCACATTTACATCAACCAAATTGAACCAAAGTGCTGTACAAGTATACATTTTAAAACAAGAATTAGGAAACCGCAATAAAAACAAAAGCAAAGAGAAATACCAAATAACAGAGTAAATTGGAAATAAGAATAAGAAAATACATGGCTAAAATGGTTTAACTGTGTTAAAAGCCAGGGATTAGTCTTTAATAGAGATTTAAAAACACTAAGGGACTGAGCACAGCGAATATTAAAAGGCAGGGATTTCCATAACTTGGGACCAGCAACAGCAAAAGCTCGGTCACCTCTGGTCCTTCAAGAGGCACTGGGCTCAATCAAGAGTCGCTGGTCGGCCGACCTCAGAGGTTTTGCAGGGTTGTACGGATGAATGAGCTCGCATAAATACAAGGGGGCCAGCCCATTTTGGGCTTTAAAAACAAACAATAAAAATGTAAAATCAATTCTAAAACGGACGGGGAGCCAATGTAGAGAAGCAAGAATGGGTGTAATGTGATCCCGCTTTTTCTTGCCAGTGAGGAGGCGTGCGGCAGCATTCTGCACAAGCTGCAGACGCCTGAGGGCAAGTGTGTTACTACAGTAGAAGTTCAGGCTGTTGTGTCCTTTACTGAATTTCCCCCTTGGGATAATAAAGGTATCTATCTATCTATCTATCTATCTATCTACCTATCTACCTATCTATCTATCTATCTATCTATCTATTTATCTATCTATATTGTGCTCCATATGAAGAGTTAACCACTGCATGCTGTATCATTGATTGTAGCCCCATACATATGTGTACAGTTTTTATCTTGTTGTGACTGTTCTCATGGCAGATGCTTGAATAGTGTTTGCACATTTTATGGTGCAGATTGTAGCAACTGTGTGTGTGTGTGTGTGTGTGTGTGTGTGTGTGTGTGTGTGTGCGTGCGTGTGTGCGTGCGTGCGTGAGTTGACACAGTGAACAGACTGAATAATTCTCGGCAGGTCTTAACTAGCTTTTTTAAGATATGTTTTGGGATTTTATGCCTTTATTGATAGGACAGTAGACTGACAGCTCTTTATTGATAGGACAGTAGACTGGCAGGTCTTTATTGACAGGACAGTAGACTGGCAGGTCTTTATTGATAGGACAGTAGACTGGCAGGTCTTTATTGATAGGACAGTAGACTGACAGCTCTTTATTGATAGGACAGTAGACTGGCAGGTCTTTATTGATAGGACAGTTCTGTAGACTGACAGGTCTTTATTGATAGGACAGTAGACTGGCAGGACTGACAGGTCTTTATTGATAGGACAGTAGACTGACAGCTCTTTATTGATAGGACAGTAGACTGGCAGGTCTTTATTGATAGGACAGTAGACTGGCAGGTCTTTATTGATAGGACAGTAGACTGACAGGGAATGGGGAGTGACAGCAGCACAGGTTGGTTGAGATCGGGAATCAAACCAGCGACACACTGTCAGGCTACACTGAGCCTTAGTGGTGCCTGGACCGCTAGGCCAGCAGGCACCCCATGCAGGTCTGAACTTGTCGAACAACTTTAACCCTAAAGTTCATAGGTCATCCACTCGTGTCCCCCAGGGCTCCACACCAGAGCCTCCTCTTCTTTTAAAATGCAACACATAGCTGATCTACAAGCCAACACTTTGAATTGTTACATACTTATTAAAAACTTAAAAAGTAACATGAGTAGGGCTACATGTACAGCATAGATGGCCTACTGTATGTATGTTTTTATAGACATACAGAGACAGACTGACTCTCTGTGTGTGTGTGTGTGTGTGTGTGTGTGTGTGTGTGTGTGTGTGTGTGTGTGTGTGTGTGTGTGTGTGCGTGCGTGCGTGCGTGCGTGCGTGCGTGCGTGCGTGCATAGTGTATCTGTACTTGGTTGCATCTCTGCGTGTGTGTTTGTGTGAAGTAAATCCACTGATTATTTAGACTAAATGAAGGCATGCACACTTGTAGTCTGGCTTTAACTGTTAGTTTGATGATGTCATCATTGAGTGCAGTGTTCTTAAAGGAGGGACAACAGGGACCTTTTCCTTATCTCAATAATGACACATCTCTCTCAAAGACCCCCTAAGGATGGACACATTAATTTAAAACCAGTAAGACTCCCTAATCGGGAGATAAGCGACCGTAGGTCACATGTATACACAAAGAGGGGTGGGGTGTCCGCGTTGCCTTGGCGGACAAATAGGTACCGGCCCCGGCTCTCCCGGACGCTCCTAGCCCGAGTTACGGCATTTTATGTGAGCTGCAGTGGAGGGGGTCCTCCACTGGGGGCGCCACCACTTTTGCATCTGTTCTGGAGCACCAGGAGTGGGTGGTCCCCAGGAATTCCCCGTGAGCAGCCTCGTTGGGGTGGTCATTTGGTCATTTTTGCACATTTGGTCATTTTTTACACCTGGGGGTCCCCTAGGGACCTGGGGGTCCCTGAAGCTCCGGGGGTCCTTGGAAGTTGTAGTTTGGCAGGTAAGGAGTGTGTGTGCAAAATGGGGCATGGATGGGGGCAACGGTTGTGGAGATATGAGCAGGGCAAAAGTGTGACATGTGACGTGTGACACCTGGGGGTCCCCCAGGGACCTGGGGGTCCCTGGAGCTGCGGGGGTCCTTGGAGGTTGTAGTTTGGCAGGTAAGGAGTGTGTGTGCAAAATTTGGCATGGATGGGGGCAACGGTTGTGGAGATATGAGCAGGGCAAAAGTGTGACTCACTGACAGACAGCCCGTGGAGGTTTTGATAGTAAATGCGACCTACGGTCGCAATAAAGAGGAGAGTGTAGAGGTAGCAGCTGATTATGTATGTCTATGCCTATGGTGTAGACTGTAGAGTTTACACCATTTACTTTGGGGAACTAAACTAGTGACCAGGCCTCTTCCACCACGTCCTGCATGTCGTCTGCAGCCAGTGTTCGTTCAGAGGGATCGAGAACGATACTGCCTCCTTCTCAGTCAGTCAGTCAGTCAATCAATCAGACAGACAGACAGACAGACCCCCCCCCCCCCCCCCCCTCCCTTTTTCTGCAGGACTCTGCACTGAAATTGATTACTGTTCTGATGGTGTGTACTTTATTTAAAGTAGTAGCAGAGAATACATTGATTACTGTTCTGATGGTGTGTACTTTATTTAAAGTAGTAGCAGAGAATACATTGCAGAGACTGTTTGATTGCGTTTATTGTTTTGGCTCGCTAATTTCGGTACTCAGCGGTGTCTTCTCATTCATTCAGCCCGGCTCCAAGTTCATATTCTCGGCTGTGAATCCAAGGAAACAGCGGTCGTTTGGGAGGGAGACACGCCGACTTCCAAATGCTCAAAGCCAGGAGACATTTGGCGCCGCTATTTTTGGGTATAAAGTCGACTAAAACGGGTTTCCTTTATTAAGTCGTTTTCGGGTGTCTTTGGGGCTTCAGGGGAGGACCTGGATATGTTGCTTGGTGCGCACCTTTTTAAAAAAAATAGGCCTAAACATGACCAGGGCTCTGACATGACCAAATAAATAGAACACTAGGTCTACAATGCAAGCCTTTCAGTGCTGCACATTAAATAGTTATCCTATTCAACAGTGCCATTTTTAAAAGCAATGATGAATAGATGGAGAACTATGACGGCAGATGTTCATGTATCAAGATATGCTGCACATCTCGTAGTCGCTCATGCAAGTGCAAGACAAAATAAATAATAGCCTTGTAAAGAGAAAAGACGCCGGCGATGGCCGATCTCGTTTGCACCTGATAACTGCACAGCAAGCGTTTTATTGAAGCTACAAGCTCTGCTCCCACAATGTTACGTGAAAGCCTTGTGACGCGATGTAAGCCAGCATGAGAGAGATGCAGCGGTGCGAGGCGTTGTGTGCTTGTAGATCGGCTGTTTTCACTCGTTTAAATCATTTTTAAAATGATAAATACAAAACAAAAGGTTTTGGACAAGGTTTCCACCCGACAACAACGAAATATAACTCATGTACAGTATTGGCCCACTGGCTTGTCACTTGTCATTATCTGAAATAGCAAATCTTTGAGTAGCAGCAGCGCTATAGAGAGAGATCTCTCTCTATAGCGTGCAATGAGGGCCTCTACAACTCTTTTTCCCGGGGTGAATCAGGGGCCCAGCACGTCCCTGGAGAGACAGACAGATGAGATGATCTACTCACTGTATGCTGCTGCGGAGATTCCGATGTTGCCGTGTTTCCAAAGAGTGTCAAACATGTGTCATGGCAGCTGTATGGGTATTCCCCAGAATCTCTTTTATGCCCATATATGAAGATCCTTGATGTCATCGATTTATATCACTGGCCAGATGGCCAAGACATGGCCCATATATGTGTGGCTGCTTCAGAATGATAGGGATCTCCATATATGGGCATAAATATATGTTGTGTGTTGTGATGTCATGGGAACAATCTAACAGAATCCATGTTATGCCATATGGAGATCCCTGATGTCATCAATATTTAGCCCATATCTAACAGGACTTCATATGGGAATGCCCATATATGGAGGAAGACAGCCCATATCTGTGCGGCTGGTTCAGGCTGGCTACAGACATTTAAGCACAAAGTTGAGTGAGAGTTGTGTGGGGGAGGCGGGGGGCAGAGACAGCACAATGCATTCCGGATGGAAGTCACATGGTTTGAAGTCTAGTGAGAGTCCTGTGGTTGCTTAAGCACAAGCACACAAGCACACAACACGCACAGGGACTGTTGTAGGCAAGCATTAGAGGGCAGACAAGCTGCACTTGATGAGACAGAAGGGCAGGTTTCAACTGCCAACCAATAGGAGAGAAAGGCCATGATGCAATCCTGCACACAGCTGTGTTCACTTGTAGTTTGTAATCCACAGCAGCAGAGCCTGTCTGCACTGCAGTGACATGAAACCTCCATTATTTATTTGCATGTCATACATGATGCCTACACAGATGCAATTGATTAATAATAAAATGATTCATAATAAAATGTAAGCTTTATACAGTGGTGGAAAAAATACTCAAATTCATTGCTTAAATAAAAGTATCCATACTGAAACATACAAATACTTACAAGTAAAAGCCTGGAATTCAAAATGTATTGAGTAAAAGGTACTCTGCCTTCACCCGATGACAACTCCAAAAGAACTACATGGCCAAATACCATATCTGGTTCCTCCTCAAGCGGAACCGCCCACGTCCGCAAAGCATTGTGGGAAATTTATTATTTTTTGGAAGAGACTTTGACTGAACACAGAACTTTGATGAACACAGTGCGTTCCAGTGTGAGTGCAGCCTAGTGGTTTGAAGTCTAGTTCGTGTTGTGTGCTTGCACAGAGCACCATCAAGCACACAACACGCACTCAACACGCACAGGGACTGTTGTAGGCATGCAGTAGAGGACAGACAAGCTGCACTTGATGAGACAGAAGGGCAGGGTTCAACTGCCAACCAATAGGAGGGAAAGGCCATGATGCAATCCCACACAGCTGTGTTCACTTGTAGTTTGTACTCCACAGCAGAGGAGTCTATCTGCACTGCAGTGAAATGAAACCTCCATTTCAGAAAGAAAAATATTATAAATAAATTAAAGTTAAGTGTGTGTCACAGTAAACATTTGACAATAACAATGAATATTACAAATATTTCTTTACATGTCATACATGGTGACAGTGATGCCTACACAGATGCAATTGATTGAATGTGCTATTCATAATAAAATGTAAGCTTTATACAGTGGTGGAAAAAATACTCAAATTCATTGCTTAAATAAAAGTATCAATACTGAAACATACAAATACTTTGTTAAAAGTAAAAGCCTGGAATTCAAAATGTATTGAGTAAAAGTATTAGTGTTGAATGTACTTCAAGTGCCTAAAGTAGCAGATCTACAAGCTCACAACGTGTCGCAAAACTGTCACATGGTGGCACGCTGTGAGCTTGTAAATCCATTTTATGTGTCACCAAAAAGCAGCAGGTACTCTGCCTTCACCCGATGACAACTCCAAAAGAACTACATGGCCAAATATCATATCTGCTTCCTACTCAAGCGGAACCGCCCGCTTCCGCAAAGCATTGTGGGAAATGTATTCTTTTTTGGAACAGACTTTGACTGAACACACAACTTGGACTGAACTCAGTGCGTTCCAGTCTGAGTGCAGCCTGAGCACACACACACACACACACACACACACACACACACACACACACACACACACACACACACACACACACACACACACAGACCATACCTATTGTGGTATGTTAATGAGCCCCCCCCCCCCCACCACATCCTTGTTCAAAGCCTTCCTAAAAAACAGACTCTCTTATTCTAAAACACGCACGCACGCACGCACGCACGCACGCACGCACGCACACACAGTGTGTTGGTATGACAGACATGCCATCAGTCCAGAAGAGAAGAGGACATGACAGGACCTGTGTGTGTGTGTGTGTGTGTGTGTGTGTGTCTGCGCGTCCGCGTGCGTGCGTGCACTAAAGTAAAGCAGTGTTTGTTTGTTGTTGGAGGGGAGACAGAGAAGAACATGTTTCTCCAGCAGTGTTGGTGTCAGAAACGCTTGCAGCATTTTGGGGATTCTGGATTTCAAATGCAGCCTCCTATGAAAGTTAAAGGAGCTATATATAGTCAACTTTTTCTTGAAAAATGGATTGGGAACACTATCAAAGAATAGACTAGAATGTAAACAAAGTGTCGGTCCGACAATGGCCAAAATGATTATTTTATCATTATTTTACGCTTTTTGAGGTAATTTTTGAATTGAAACACATATATGAAGCTTATTTTTTCATAAAATATTTTCGAAACATTATTTTAATTTTAGCATCCGTTTTTCAAGAAAAAGTTTACTATAGCTCCTTTAACTCATTTTGTGCTATTAAATTAACGGATTAAAATGTACAGCGTGCTGGCCGCAGGCTGCATTCACTAGCGTTGTCTTATTTTGAAGGCCAGAAGTCCATAGCGTAAACACTTCCGGTCTGACGTCATCACGTCCTTCACAGGAATCGATCATTGTTTACGTGGTGTAATGGCGGATCGGATCAGTGCTTTTCAACATGTGTTATATAAGCGAGCATCTAGAGCCATCCTCGCTTTGAAAGTGTTGTTTTGAGATAATGGACATTAAAGATGAGATTCCCCGTCCGCCTCCATGTTATGGGATTTCACTAGCTAACAAGAAACACACCATGAAGGTTTAAGGGTTTTAATGAGGTAAAGGGCAGATAAATAATGAGCAGTGATCGATGAGCAGACATGGATCTATGGTGTAAACGATCATGAATCGATCAATGATAATAATGAAATCAAGCAGTAATGAGTCCGTAGTGGAAGGAGGGGATTGGGGAGGGTGTAGGTTCCGGGGAGGGTCGCAGACCCTGGAGTCTTGGGGTAGGGGTCGTATGGCGTAGTCGTCTGCACCGTCGGTGTCCGTGGCGACGTGGACTGAACCCCCCCGGCAGGAACCTGAGAATAGAAAATAGAGAGAGGAGGAGAGGGGGATAGGGAGAGGAGAGAAAGGTAGAGTGAGAGAGAGAGGGGGAAAAAAGGCTGTGGTGGTGTAGGGGTGGTGGAGGGATACGAAAAAGCAAGAAGGGTTCTGGGAAGTTAGAGAGAGGATAAATAGAGCTAGGTAGATGTCTAGGGGGCGGAGCTAAGGGCCAGGTAGGCCAGGTAGGTGGTGTGAGAGCAGGTAGGTGGAGAGGGGGGAGGAGTCATGGTGTGTTTCTCTCTCTCCTGAACTTCTGTTGTTCCAACACCATTTCACTAGCTAACAAGAAACACACCATGAAGGTTTAAGGGTTTTAATGAAGTAAAGGGCAGATAAATAATGAGCAGTGATCGATGAGCAGACATGGATCTATGGTGTAAACGATCATGAATCGATCAATGATAATAATGAAATCAAGCAGTAATGAGTCCGTAGTGGAAGGAGGGGATTGGGGAGGGTGTAGGTTCCGGGGAGGGTCGCAGACCCTGGAGTCTTGGGGTAGGGGTCGTATGGCGTAGTCGTCTGCACCGTCGGCGTCCGTGGCGACGTGGACTGAACCCCCAAAAGTAAACATAAGGGCCACTACGTTGGATGTTGGGACAGTGTGGACTGACCCCCAAAAGGAGGGACAAAGGGCAACTTCAGGACTACGCTAGGGCATGGTCGGCTGCTCTGAGGTCGTGGACGCTAGTGCATTGCATATGTAGCGCAAGAAGGATTGCGAGGTCCACCTGCCTAGCAGTTGGACGGTGTGATCTTGTAGGCCACGGCTAGCGGCTGTGGATGCGGCGCCGATGCGGAAAGTGGCCTGGGAAGTTCTCTGCCGAGAACCCTGAGATGGTGAGAATTTGGCGGAGGTGGAGATGGAACCAGCTGCGGGTGGCTACTGTTCCGTTTTCGGTAGTGAACAAGGGGTCTGAGGGTCGGGCATTAAGGGAGAGTCTGGCTCGGATAAGGTTGGCTAGGGGTTCGTATGGGCTGGTTGGGGAGCTGAGGCGGAATAGGTAGATGGGCACTGGGAGGCTTTGCTCTTTTTGATTGTAAACACGAGGGTGTTGTGGTCGTGGATACCTAGGTCTGATAAGCGAGGATCGATGCTGGGGTCGAGATTTGTGAGTTGGAAGTTGAGACGCTGCAGGCCTTTTGGTTAGAGGGTGGTTTGTGGGTAAGCGTGAACAGATGGGACGAGCCAGTGATGAGTTTGGTGAAAAGAGAGATTCCACGGAGGTAAGCTCTGATTGTGGAAACTCTGGTGGAGTGTGTGGATTGGCTGTAGCTGATGTAGGCTGAAAATGTTATGGGGTCTAAGGAAGGAAATTCAAGTTGTGTGTGGTGGAACAACCTGAAATTTGGTCCGTGCAGTCCGGTAGGACGATATGGTGGAGTCGGCAACGCCCTGGAGGACGGACTGCTGGGACTGCGGGATGGGGTGGTGGAGGGGGTGGTTTATGGGAAGGTGATGTGATGTCCGAAAATGGTTGGACCAGGACTGGATGTTGCCGATGTTGTATGGCAGGGGTCTGGGAGAGGGGGGGTGGATGGTAGAGGTCGGGCGGGCCTATGAGCTAGGGCTTGGGAGGGTTCTGGGGGCATGAGGACCGGGCATGGGCGCCATTGCAGTGGCTGCAAACGTGGGGGAGCTTGCACAAGCTAGCTGTGCACCCTAAGTCATTAAGATTATTGCAGGCCATGCTACTGCCGCAGAACAAGACTGGGCGCCCGCGCCGGTTGGTGGTGTTGTTGTGGGCCGGATAAAAACGGGAGGGTGCGGGGGTTGGGGAGGGGAGGCCTAGTAGGGAGGGTGGGTTGTTGGCTGGGGCGGGGGAAGTGGTGTCTCGGGAGGTGGAGGGGCGGGGTGCGGTGAAGCTGCACTGACTGGCTTGGTGGGCTGGCGCAAGGCTGCAGAATATGGCCACTCTGCCTGCTAAGATGTGGCAGTACGGCTCCAGGTCTAGGTAGCCCCGGTATGTGGCCAGGTTCCATTGCCTTAACCTCGCGGAGGCCATGGCAGAGAACTGGCGGTGGTACTCTTGGAGGAGGGACCCTCCGAACCTGACGGACAGGTCAAGCACCACCGCCAGGTCGTCTTCCGGGTCCTGACGTCTGTTGGGGAATGCGGGGCAGGTGACATCTCGGAGGATGGAGAAAGCCAGGGTACGGTGAGGAATGATGATCTGGTGGGGGTGGAGCTGCGGAGCTGGATGGAGATGTATCAGCAGTCCAGGAAGCGGAATTCGGTGTTGGCAGCAGATGGACGGAGGAGGGAAGCCAGGTCTGTGTCATTGCCCTGGAGGTTCTGGTATGCGGAGGGATGCTGGGATGGGTTGTGGGTTCCGAGTGGTGGCGTTGGATGGCGGGCGGGCTGTGGGGAGAGAACGGGGGGGGGGGGGGGGGGGATGGATGGGTGGGGTGATAGAAGGAGGACAGGAAAGAACAGGGGGGGGAGGGTTGGGCAGTGCCATCGCTGGTTGTCGGATGGCATGCCCGAGAGAAGGGAAAGTGAAAGCAGGCGGGGCCTGAGGTGCGCTGGTGCCAGGTGTGGCCACGGCAGTGCTGTTGTTATTGCCGGTTGGAGGGGAGGACAGAAAAGAGGAAAGTTGAGGGGGATGTAGGGATGAGGGTGCAGGGAGGGGATGAAAGTGCAGCCTGCGGGACAAGGGATGATAAGATAGACAAAGAGACGTTAATGGGTGGGTGGCAGGCACGGGGTTAATGACATGACACGGAAGTAGGAATGGTAGAGGTCGGAGAAGGGCGAATACGTTGAAGTATTTTGATACGAAATACGGCGCTGGGTCAAATATTTAGCAAGGTACAATGTAGATACGGGCCGGAGAAATGTATTTGAAATCAAATACGTATTTTGTATTATGAAAATACATGAAAATACATTTTATAAAATGTATGCAATGATGAGTAATTTATAGATTGATTGTCAAGTATTAAATTAAATGCCTGTCAGTATGTCTAAGAATAAATTGACCATACTATGGCAAGTAGAATGATAATAATGTCATTAGAGACGGAATAATGACATTAGACATTGAAGTAGGGATGGTATAAGTGGAAGGTGAAATGGTAATAATGGCAAGACATTGAAAGTATTTTGATGCAAGTACAAGTACTGGGTCAAAATGTATCGAATACGAAATATAAATACGGGCCAGAGAAAAGTATTTGAATTCAAATGCGTATTTTGTATATTGAAATACTTGAAAATACATTTAAAATGCATGCAATGATTAGTAATGTTATGGATTGATTGTCGAGTATTAATTAATTCGAGTATTGAATTAGTTGGAATGATAATGGCTAGAAGTGGGATTGGTAGTAATGGTATTGGTAGTAGGTTGCTGTAGGGAATTAGTGAAAATATTATGAGCAATGAATGATGAATCAATAATGGATAGGAAGAAAGGATGATAATGAAATAGGAAAAGGGAAGAAGGGATGATAATGAAGGTAATGCGAGGAAGGGACGATAAAGAATAGGAATGGGAGGAAGGGATGATAATGAAAGGATATGGTGGCTTGGTTGTTGTTTCTGGTCGGGCGCGGCCTGGGCAGCCGTGGGAACTTCGGGTCCTTCTGCTTCGGGTTGGCGGGTGACGTCATCGTTGCGCGCCCGGCTGGATGAAGGCCCCGGTTTTGTTGTTGTGGTGGCCAGCTTCTGTGTGGAGGCGATTTGCGGGCTTGCAGCTGCCGCTGGAGTCCTGGTACGGTCCGGTCACCGATGTTCGGTGGCGCGGGATTTGTGGCTGTTGGCGGCGGCCGTGGTTGCGGTGCTCGCTAGCCTGGGACCGCTGGCTGAGCCGGCTGCGGGTCGGGGAGCGCCGTGCCGATCGCTGGTTGTTGTCTGATCGCCCCGGTCCCGCGAAGCGGGCGGTTTTGGGTGGCTGTATGGGACCGATCGGACCGGGCTGGGTTGGATGGATGGAATGGCGGGAATGGAGGAGCGGCGGGAGTAACCGGAGGCGCGAGAAGAGGCGGACTGGCCGGTTGGGTTGATGGCGGTGCAACAACAGGAGGGAGCGGCGGGAATGGCTGGGCTGGCTGGAGTTGTTGTTGGGCCGTCCGGACGGGAGGCTGGCATGGCTGGGTGTCGGGGTAATCGACCGGGCTGGTTCCCATCCGAGGCGAAAAACTCAAGAGCTCATGGCGAGGCAGGTAAGAGCGAACGTTGTTGCTTGTTGAGCCTCATACGAAAAAGCAAGAAGGGTTCTGGGAAGTTAGAGAGAGGATAAATAGAGCTAGGTAGATGTCTAGGGGGCGGAGCTAAGGGCCAGGTAGGCCAGGTAGGTGGTGTGAGAGCAGGTAGGTGGAGAGGGGGGAGGAGTCATGGTGTGTTTCTCTCTCTCCTGAACTTCTGTTGTTCCAACACCATTACAATTTTGTGCTTGTGGATCCGTGATGAGGATGTATCGGCGAGGGTGATCGACTCAGGACGTTCCGCTGGACTACAGGGTAGGATTACCGCCGTTACAGTAATAGAGTACTTTTCACGAGTATTCTCGGGATCGGCGCAAAATGAGTTAAATAAACCAACCCTAGTCTGATTCCGACAATAGGTCGCAGTTAAAGGGATATTCCACTTTCAACAGGGAAGCAGTGGAAGGGCCTCTCTCCACATACAAACCCATTGTAACTTCAAACTCCATTTTAACCATGATAGATTCATTAAAAACAACAATTTTTCTAGTGACTCATACTACCCTTCTAATACGTGAGCAGGCCGTGTTTCATCCATAACTTTTTTCATTTATTTTTAATAATTATTTGGGAAAATTGAAAAAATGTGATACAAAAAAAAATATTATTAAAAATAAATGAAAAATGTTAGCAAAAAAACATGGCCTGCTCACGTATTAGGAGGGTATTATGAGTCACCAGAAAAAAATAATGGGTGTTATTAATGAATCTATCATGGTTAAAATGGAGTTTGAAGTTACAATGGGTGTGTGTGGGGAGAGGCCCTGGGCCTGGAGTGCCTGGTAACATTTACATCAAATATCTAAATATTGAATCAAGCAAATTAAAATCTGTTCAGGGTGCTCATAAAAGCCTGATTAGACGATAAAATTACCTAAAGTTTTTTGAAAGTGAAATATCCCTTTAACTAAGAAAACCGGCACATCTTGTCCACGTATCTCTGTAGGTCACTGACACATCACTGTGACATGACAGGTCTATTGGTTTGTCACTCTGACATCATCCTCTGACATCACTATGATGTCACACAGAATCCCTTTATGCCCATATATGGAGTTCCCTGATGTAATAAATTTTAAGCCCACATCTAACAGGACTTGATATGGGAATGCCCATATATGGAGGCCACATTGGCCACACACCACACATAGAATCCATATACTGTATGTCCAAGACAGATGGCCAAGACAGCCCATAACTGTGTGGCTGGTTCTACAGACAGGGATCTCCATGTATGGGCATGTAAGGGTATGTTGTCAGATGTCATAGACATCATAGGATAGGACTTTCACCTATTGATTAACTGAGTAAACATATTTGAGCTCTCACAGCATATCTCCATATATGGTACATGGATCTCCATACTGTATGTGGGTACCAGGGGTCTCCATATATGGGTAAATGGTCCGATATACATCACTGGCCAGATGGCAAAGGATTGGTGCAACGGGCGAGGTCGCATGTCGCCCTGAGGTGTCTTACTATAGTATGCATTAAATATCTTTGCAAGTAAATATCGTATTGTGTATACTTTTCTTTTTTATCTACCGGTATTTAAAAGCGTGTCACCGCGTCATGTTGTGAGCTTGTAAATCAAATATCTTCACATAACGTAAATAGGGGTTGAAATGTTTGAACAGATTCCGATGCTATATCAGGTCATGTTGGCTGGGGACCCCCATGGATACTCCTCACGGACCCTGGGGGCCCCCGGACCCCACTTTGAGAACCTCTGCCATAGGCCTAAATCATCAAATTAAAATGTATCCACTTTACTGACAAATGCTGTAGGCCTACAGGAAAGGTGGGCACTAAGTAAATCTGGGCCCTCTTTTTTATGGAAATACTAGGCACTACAAAGACTGGGCACTACAGCAGAGTGGGCACTAGGAAGAGTGGACACTAGGGAAATGTGGGCATTATATAAGAGTGGGCACTAGGGAAATGTGGGCATTATATAAGACTGGACACTAGGGAAATGTGGGCATTATATAAGAGTGAGCACTAGGAAGAGTGGGCACTAGGGAAATGTGGGCACTTTAGAAGACTGGGAACTTTTGGAGGAGAATAATGGGCACTTAACAGCATAAACACATTAACACATGACATCATATATGACAATGGTTCACACTTAGAACTTTAGAACAGTGGTTTAGTGGGTGAACTACTCCTTTAATGACTCCATGTTGTGTGTCATCCTATAGGAGCAGAGAAGGAGAGAGGGAGCTGGACGTTCCAGAGACAACATGAGCGACCAGGAAGAGGAGAGCGACTCTGAGAGGATAGAGATGGAGAACCTGCTGCCTCCACCTCCACCAGAGGGTGGAGACACCAGGGAGGAGGGGCTCAACGAGGAAGACCACCACCAAGATGGAGGCCTCACCAATGGCAACACATCTCCATCTGAACAGAAGGTGAGTTATTTAATTGCAACCGTAGGTCCCAAGTTTACTATGAAAACCGGCACATCTTGTCCACGTATCCGTGTATCTCTGAAGGTCACGCCTGACACTGTGGTTCCCCTGACACATCACTGTGACATCACAGGTGATATCACAGCTGAGATCACCTATGTAAAAGTCCATATATGGGTATTCCCCAGAATCCCTTTATGCCCATATATATGAAGATCCCTGATGTCATCGATATACATCACCGGCCAGATGGCCAAGAAATGGCCATATCTGTGTCACTGGTTCCAATAGGGATCTCCGAGTATGGGCATAAAAGGGATTGTATGTTGTGATGTCATGGGAAGCACTCTAACAGAATCCATTCATGCCCATATATGGAGATCCCTGATTTCATCAATATTAAGCCCATATCTAACAGGATTCATATGGGAATGCCCATATATGGAGCAAAACAGTCCATATCTGTGTGGCTGGTTCAGACAGGGATCTCCATGTTATTGGCATAACAGGGATGTACTAAAAAGGGATCTCCATATATGGGTACCAGCCTCTACCAGGGTCTCCATATATGGGTAAGTGGTCCGATATACATCACTGGCCAGATGGCCAAGAATTGGCGCTATTCTTACTAGCAAAAAGGGAGGGCTCGTTTTTTATTGAGGGGTGTTACAGGAGAAATTGTATAAGCCCTGATATAAAATGCCATGACCCTCCCTCTCAATTGGGGGAAAAATCAATGACCCTCCCCTAACAACAAGACATTTACCACAGTAAAATTATGCCTAAAACCTTAACTTATAGTTAGGGCTGCCGAGACGATTAATCATACAAAATAATTGCAATTGACAAATAATTAATTATATAATTCCAGTTCACTGCGCAATGTAGGTCATTTCAATTAAGCTCTCACTCCAGTCAGCTGGGATAAAATGACATAATAGGATATAGAATGGATCTTGCCAAGCAGTGAATGAAAACGTAGTCCTGTGCTTTCTTATTGTCCTCACCTCAAATTAAACGCTGGATTATTTACTTTTCTTCAAATTGACTGGATCCAACACACGAGGTAACATCCAGGTCTTTATCCATCACAATGTTTTCACATCAAACAAAGTAGCCTAATCACTCAAACCTATGTGTGACCACCAAGTTTAACATCTTAATGAAGAAGGAAGAGTGCACTGTGAGATGAGACCTTTTTGCTTTTGGACAGATGCAACATCTCTAGCGTGAGCTCTCTCCCTCTCTTTTTGCTTTTTGAGAGAGCGACACACACACACACACACACACACACACACACACACACACACACACACACACACACACACACACAGCAAGCATTGGCCGCCTAGTTGAACAACCTTTCGGACTTTAAGGACTTTAATTTAACTTTTAATCTGAATATATATTGTCTATTTCCCCCCCTTCATTAGGCTATGTAGCACTATGATAGTATGAGCTTTGATAATCCGCATACTGTACTCCTTAATGAAGAAAATGATCAATTTAATTGCTTTTTGAACTAAATTATTAAAATGAATTAAAATGTTAGAGAGGGACTAGTGGAAAAAGAGATCAATCCAGTTGCGTTCGGGTGTTGCGCTCTGGAAATAGCAGATCTACAAGCTCAGAACGCGTCGCGTTGACGGGCTAGACCAGCTGCTGTTGGACTATCTACTGCCGTTTTATTTCCCAGTTCGGCATATTGTTGTGGGCAGTGGATCTGTAGATGTGTTGTATAGCAGCACGTCTGTCTGAACCAGCACCTTATGGCAGTGCTTCCTCCACGTTACTGTGCTCTCCTTTATCGTTGGGATTAAAACAGCTCGACCACAGCGGTGTAAAGTAAACTTTAATCCTCCATGACACAAACTAGTTATCCTCGCCTATGTAGTAAGCTTGACATCACTTATGCTTGCGCATCCGACCAAGACAACTTGACGACGACACAAGGAAAACATTAACAACACTGTGGCCGTCGCCTGCTGCTGCTCCTTGTACGTGCGGCTGTGTGCCAGCCAGGGACGTGCAGAGAATGTTAGAGAGGCAGGGGCTGACAAAAGGGTGGGGGGGGGGGGGGGGGGGGGGGGAATAAAATGTACTTCTTAAAATAAATGTATCATGCCTGTTGCTAAGGTATGGCAACATGACTGGTGTCTTTCACGCGCGCCTTCTTTTTCTGAACTGACGCCACTGATTCATGGTCTGGGGAGGGCACTTTTTACAGAAGGATAAAAGGGCAGGGGCTCAAGCCCCCTTTGATGTCTATGTGTGCACATGTATTGTAGTGTGAATGGGTCTCTCGCAGGTCTCTCAACTCTCGCACAGTGGGACACACAACACAAGTAACCCAATAATCTTCAAGACTGAGGATCGTGCAGTGTAATGCTCATACGATCTGATTAAATAATCATGAAATCTGGTCGTGCACAAACTCTTGTCTTCTGTAGAGGCCAGAGAGTGTCTCCGCTCCGCTCATTCAAGCACTGACTACTGAAGAGCCGCACTTCTGTGAAGCGTCAGATAGATCGGCTGTACCATTGAAGAGAAAGCAGAGGGGGGTATCATTGACTATTGTATTTTACTACAGCGTTCCTTAATTAAATAATAGTATTATTGAAAGGAACGCTGTAGTAAATAGACCTATAAAAACCCTGGACTATTTTTTTATTCAAAATCGCATGACCTAAATGACACCACAAAATTAAAATAGCATCACCCTCCCCTAAAATTCTCCTAGTGGGCCCCTCCCACTATTAACGATACGTCCCTAACTTTAATATAGAAGCTTTATGTAGAACTTTAACCAAGAACCAAAACATCTGCATGTAAACAAATGAAACATGTTCTTTATGAAGAGCTTTACAGAGATATCTGCACTTTACAACACGTTTGGTCATCTTCATTTTAACGTCTACTCAGGCTTTTTATCCTGTCATGTTTCACTCCAGACCAGGGGTCTTCAACAGGGGGTCCGGGACCCCTAGGGGGTCCTCAGAGTTACTACAGGGGGGCCGCCAAATCTTTGTATGATAGGATCATGTTTTTAACATTAACCACATGAACCCTAGCATCCCTATTCTGAATGGAACATTAGCTAAGAATAGCCGATCTACAAGCACGAGGCGTTGTGAGCTTGTACATCGTCTATCCATCCATCCATCTTCAACCGCTTATCCGGAATCGGGTTACGTTAGTTCCAACTGAGACTTCCAGATTTCCTTATCCTGCGTAACTTCCTCCACTCCCTCTGGGAGTATACCGAGACGTTCCCAGGCCAGTCTGGAGATATAATCCTTCCATCTGGTCTTCGGTCTGCCACGGGGTCTCCTCCCAGTGGGACGAGCATCAAGGACCTTCCTAGGAAGGCGCTCGGGGGGCATCCGTACTAGATGCCCGAACCACCTAAGCTGGCTCCTTTCCAAGTGAAGGAGCAGCGGTTCTACTCCAAGTCTCTCTCGGGTGATTGAACTTCTCACCCTATCTCTAAGGGAGATACCAGCCACCCTTCTGAGAAAACTCATTTCGGCCGCTTGTACCCGAGACCTTATACTTTCAGTCATGACCCACACTTCATGACCATAGGTGAGAGTGGGAACGAAGATTGCTCGAAAGACAGAGAGCTTTGCCTTCCGGCTCAACTCTTTTTTCTTCACAACAGTGCGATTCAGCGACTGCAAAACCGCTCCTGCTGCTCCGATTCTCCGGCTGATCTCCTTCTCCGTCTTCCCCTTTCTCTCACTTGTGAACAAGACCCCAAGATACTTAAACTCCTTCACCTGGGGTAATGTCTCATTCCCTACTTGGACTGCACAATCCATCGGTTCCCTGCTGAGAACCATGGCCTCAGACTTAGAGATGCTGATCCTCATTCCGGCCGCTGTACACTCGGCTGCGAACCGATCCAGTGAGAGCTGAAGGTCTTGGACCGATGGTGCCATCAGGACCAAGTCTGGCAAATAAGTTTGGTGAAGAGGGAAAAGAAGAGCAGACTAATGGTTCAAGTGGTTGAATGTCTGAAAATACACATTAATCCAACATAATACTTCAAAAGTCAGAGAGTTAAAGTTGTTCGGCACGAGGAGACGCATATGTGTGTCCAGGTTTTATGGCTGTGGGTCAAACAGAGCATGAGCTATACCTGTTCAAAGTTTGCACTTTTCAAAGGCGTGCTACAGCGCCACCCTTTGGTCAATTGTTGCAAGTTTTGTGTTTTCTCCGTTTGGCATCGCCCTTTACCAGATTGCTGCATTTCGTAAAAAGCGACTGCACGGTCAAGCCAGGACAGAAAAATTGCGGAATAATAATAGAAAGTACAATATCAACTAATCGGGAGATAAGCGACGGTCAGGTCGCAGCGTGTTTTTTGGGCAAAAATGTGTAGGAGCAGTGTCCAAAAATATGTTTAAAAAATCGACCTGATGGTGGCGCTATATGGGACAGATCCATGTTGATGACATGAGTGTAGACATACTGTGTAGCGATTGGCGTGATTTTAGGGCAAAATCTGTAGGAGAAGTGTCCAAAAATGTGGTTTAAAAAATTGGCCTGAAGGTGGCGCTAAATGGGACAGATCCATGTTGATGACATGAGTGTAGAGCAAGTGTGTACCGATTTGCGTGATTTTAGGGCAACATTTGTAGGAGCAGTGTCCAAAAATGTGTTTTGCAAGAATCGGCCTCATGGTGGTGCTAGAAGAGGGCCATGTGAGAATTGAGTGGAGGTTGTGGTTTGGCAGGCAAGGAGTGTGTGTGCAAAATATATGTTTACAGATATCTAAATGTTATATAGACATAATAACTAGGGCTGGGACTTTAACTGATTAATTGCGATTAATTAATTACGGAAAATTAACGCGATTAAAAAAATTTACGCATTTTAATCGCAATTAGTTTTTGCACTACAGAACTTTCAAGTTTCGGGTATACTGATCATAGCGATGCACCAACCAAGAAGAGACAACAAACGCAAAGGGAGAAGTAGCCGATCAGAGCGCTTTGCTTGGCCCAGTGGATGAGAAATTTAGATTTAAAAAACTCACTTGTTGATTCACTCGTAAAACAAAATGTGTTCTCAGGTCAAATATCGATGTGCGATTAAAATGCGATTAATTGCGATTAATTAATCACAGAGCCTGTAATTAATTAGATTAAAATGTTTAATCGCATCCCAGCCCTAATAATAACACATCATAATCTGTGTCTAATATGTTTACAGATATCTAAATGTTATATAGACATAATAACACATCATAACATGTGTCTAATATGTTTACAGATATCTAAATGTTACATAGACATAATAACACATCATAACCTGTGTCTAATATGTTTACAGATATCTAAATGTTATATAGACATAATAACACATCATAACCTGTGTCTAATATGTTTACAGATATCTAAATGTTATATAGACATAATAACACATCATAACCTGTGTCTAATATGTTTACAGATATGGAAACCAGAAGTCTTCAAGAAAAGAGAGTGCAACACCTTCATAGAAGATTCTTCCAGGTAAACAAACCAGTTTCTGTTTCCTTGCTCCATGATATTATTATAACCTAACTATTATTATTAGGCTATTTGGATATTAAATAAAGTCAAACAACATTATAATATCTATGAGAGAGGAGAGGAGAGGAGAGGAGAGGAGAGGAGGGGAGAGGAGAGGAGGGGAGGGGAGGGGAGGGGAGGGGAGGGGAGAGGAGGGGAGAGGAGACAGCGTTTATCAATTCATTGTAAACGATGTGTCAGTTGCGACAATCAGAACAACGACGTGGATTTGATTGACCTTCAAGCACGGCACAGTGACACGGAGAGATGGAGAGAACCTTCTTTAGTTGAACGAGGAGGAGAAGAATAACCTGCCCTGAAAACATTCATTGATTCACTTTGTTCATTCTATGTATAATAATACACATGCAGTGTAGCCTGTAGATACCGTAATGAGACTGAGTTACTAGGGCCCTGGGTGGAGATATACAAGCTCACAGTGCAGCATCGGCATGTTAGCTTGTAGACCGTGCTGTTAGCTTGTAGATCTGCTATTTTCAATAGGGGGTCCATGGCCAAATACATATAATTTTGGGGGTCCTTCACATGAAAAAGGTTTGAGCACCAATGACATAGAAACTTTTTTTTTTTTTTTTTAACTCATACTGTGCCGATCCCGAACTAGTTCGGCTTTATTTCAATCAAGTACAATTTTTTTTTTATTAATTCACTTACCCCGAGCTGCTTGTAGAGTCGTGGGTGGTCCTGGCTCGCTAGCCGCTAGCCAGTTAGCCATTCTACTCTGTCCGACGATATATACCATTAAAAATGGTTTAAAATACATTTTTGAGCTCCCCAATGTTCACCCGATGTTCGGCGCCGCTTCCGATGAGTACACGAGTGTGCCGATCCCGAAGTAGTCCGGCTTTTTTTAATTACATGAATAAAATGATAAGAGGCCTTCTGAAGCCTGTCCTGATTTTTCTAGCTACTAGCCGAAAGCTAGCAACCTCCCGGCCGGCCGTAATTTGCGAACGCAATCGCCAATCTCCGCCTAATCCAATGAAAGACCACATCTTTAAAGGCTTATATATCTGGATTGTGTGCTCTGGAAGCGGCGCGAGGTTTATTTACGGCGAAATCGCCCAAAAATGATCTTTTAGATGACAAAATGGGAATAGCCATTCTGTTAGCATCTTCATCCGGGACATTTCCATGCCGTGCATGAACGTGAGCACGTGAGGTCCTGGAAGGTTAGGTCCTGGAAGCTAAAGCGCTCGCCTATGAGAGATGCGCTGGCATTCTTTGGCCCCTAGAGGGCGCTGGCACTCAATGAGTTAAACCTTAGAAGGAAATATTAAAAGATATTTCATGATTTAAAAAAAAAAATAGCAGATCTACAAGCTCGCAGCGCGGCACTTGGTGCCGCACTGTAACTGTAACTCAAATTTTGCTTCTGGGGGGTCCCTGGAACAAAATATTTTGACATCGGGGGTCCGTGGCCAAATACCATATCACCTACAAGCTTGCAGCGCAGCACTTGGTGCTGCGCTGTTAGCTTGTAGATCTGCTATTTTCAATAGGGGGTCCGTGGCCAAATACCATATCATTTTGGGGGTCCTTCACATGAAAAAAGTTTGAGCACCACTGACATAGAAAACCTTTTTTGTTTTAACCTTAGAAGGATTTGAAGATATATAAGATATTTCATGATTTTTCAAAAATAGCAGATCTACAAGCTCGCAGCGAGTGCCGCGCTGCGAGCTTGTAGATCTGATATGTTGCAATAGTTAAAGCACAAAATAAACATGGGACTGAGTTACTAGGGCCCAAGGTGGAGGCGACTTAATTATTTTAAAAACAGGACATATACAAGCTCAGATCTACAAGCTCGCAGCTTGTAGATCTGCTATTTATGAAAAGTCGTGAAAATGTGTGCAAATCTTTGAATTAATGTATTTTTTTAAGCGAACATTTGTAACTAGGGGTGTAACGATATAGTAACTGTATCGAAATATAATTTTTAACTTAAAAAATCGAAGTATATCGAAATGAAAACAGCTAAAATCTAATCGTATCGTTTTATTTTGTATCGTATAGAATCGGCAGTGAAAAGAATCGATTGTATTAAATCATTGAATCGTATCGTATCGCCATGAATGAACCAATATCGTCCATGTATCGTATCGTCAACCATGTATCGTGATATGTATCGAATCTCTATTAAAATGTATCGTTACACCCCTATTTGTAACTCAAATCTTGCTTCTGGGGGGTCCCTGGAACTAAATATTTTGACATGGGGGGTCCGTGGCCAAATACCATATCATTTTGGGGGTCCTTCACATGAAAAAGGTTTGAGCACCACTAGAAACCTTTTTTTTTTCAAAAACCTTAGAAGGTTTGAAATATTCAAAGATATTTCATGATTTTTCAAAAATAGTCTTTTCAAAAATAGCAGATCTACAAGCTCACAGCGCGGCACCGAGTGCCGTGCTGTGAGCTTGTAGATCTGCTATTTTTTTCCGGTGCCGCGCTGTGAGCTTGTGGATCTGGTATTTTTGAAAAGACGTTAAAATGTGTGCAAATCTTTGAACAAATTTGTAACTCAAATTTTGCTTCTGGGGGGTCCCTGGAACGAAATATTTTGACAAGGGGGGTCCGTGGCCAAATACCATATCATCTACAAGCTCGCTAGCTCGTTAGCTTGTAGATCTACTATTTTCAATAGGGGGTCCGTGGCCAAATACCATATAATTTTGGGGGTCCTTCACATGAAAAAAAGTTTGATTACCACTGACATAGAAACCTTTTTTTTTTAACCTTAGAAGGATTTGAAATATTATAAAATATTTCAAGATATTTCAAAAATAGCAGATCTATAAGCTCGCAGCGAGTTCCGCGCTGCAAGCTTGTAGATCTGCTATTTTTCAATAGTTAAAGCACAAAATAAACGTGGGACTGAGTTACTAGGGCCCAAGGTGGAGGGGACTTAATTATTTTAAAAATAGGAGATATACAAGCTCAGATCTACAAGCTCTCAGTGCGGCACTCTTTCTCAATTCAAATGAGCTGTCTTGAGGGGTTCAGAGTCTTGCCCAAGGACTCTTCGACATTAACTCAGGGGGAGCCCGGATTCAAACTGGGAACCCTTCGGAACCCTTCGTGCTCTAATAACAGTTTCTCTACCCCTGAGCTATGCCGCCCCATAAACATTAACAGAAAGTATGTAGTCTAGTACTTAACCACTGACCATTTGAAATACAAACAGCAACAAGGCAGTGGAGCGCCACTGCCCCTTAGTGGCGGACAGTTGAAAATCACATGACCGTGCATGACATCCCTGACATGCTTGATCTGGGCAAATTGCCCCAGGAAATGTGACAAGGTGAACCAGTCACGACGGTACATGTGCTGTCTACACACGCACGCATATCATGTTTCATGGTCATTTTGGCATTTTCAGAAAACGTTATGAAATATGGGATAGGAGGAGAAAGGGTGACTTATAATAGATGAACTTTTATTTATTCTGTACACACACACACACACACACACACACACACACTGAATGTATGCACTGTATGCACTGTCTTGTTTATAATCAGGTTGTATTAAGAGTTGCTGGTTGGGTGATACATTAGCCTGTCATCACAAATGCATGTGCTTCCTTTCTCGGTCTGGGATCCCTCCCATAGAGTCTAATTACGAGAAATTATTTTCTAATTTCCATTCAAAAGGCTGCTTTTGGAGCGACCCGCCTCACACCGCTCCTGATTGGTCGAGCTGCTGCTGTACGTCTCACATTTTGAAAACAAACATGGCGGTCCCCATGCCCCCCCCCCCCCCCCCCCCCCCCTGAAGTGAGTTCACAAATCAATGGCATGCACATTTGGAATTTCTGTCTGGAAAAGACGTATTTGCTGTTCTGCCGACGATGTTTTGATGCGCTGATGACTACTGACTGGATCTGTCTGTCAAAGTGAGTAACGTCATCGTAATGAGTTGTCTATGGCCAGGTACCAGACTCAGTCTGGCTGTTGCGAGGCTAGTGATGCATAGGAATGTTTTAGTTTTGATCGATCGTGTCTGATAATCCCATGTGGGATGGGTAAAGAAATTGTTGTTCAGATATGCAAGTATAAGTATATAGCACCTGTAGTCACTTTACAGAGATGGTGCATTACATTCACCTATTCACACACACATTCATACACCGATGGCGGAGGAAACCATGCTCACCGGGAGCAATTATAGGGTTTCAGCGTCTTGGAGTAGTTCACCACTTTTCAACCTGTCTTCATATAATAGGTCCTCACTAATGTTCATGATAAAATATCACGATTATTTTCTACTCAGTCCAAGTCTCCTAGGAGAGCTGTGGGAAGTTCAGAATCCATCGTCTTGTGACATCATCATTTTCCCCCCAAAAAATGTAATCAATATTTTTGAAAAAAAAAAAAAGATTTTTATTATCGCGAGAACAATGGCTTCCACTTTAAAATTGCAACTTTTCAGGAATTGAAAACCTGCAGTTTCTATAAGCTGGATTGGCAATCGATGATGTCACAAGACGATGGGTTTCTGACCTGCATGCCCACAGCCCTCCTCTGAGAAAAAAAAAGAAGAAAAAAGCTATTTTTGAGTGAGGACCAATTATATGAACATAGGTTGAAAAGTGGTGGAGTGCCCCTTTAAGGACACTTTGACAATAGCTCTGGGGGAGCCCGGGATCAAACTGGGAACCTTCCGTTTGCCAAGCTGCCATATTCAATAACTCACTCACTTAAGCACTCATGCAAACACACGCACGCCAATGCTACAAATGTCTTCTAAATTCTACTAAGGTTTTTGAACAACCGGCACTCTGTGCCGCGCTATGAGCTTGTATATCTTCTATTTTTGAATAGCTAAAGTATAAAATAATGGTTAAAGTGGTTCAAATCTATAAGTGACACCAGGGACATGCAGAGAATGTTAGAGATGTAAAGGCTGAAATTTCTAAAAGGGCCTTTTGGTGAAAATCTCGAAAATAGCAGACCTCCAAGCTCACAACACGCTATTTTCGATGCATGCTTTCCACACAGAGTGCACTTCTTTCAATATGAGATGCTGCTGCATTCAAGTTCAGGAAAGTTTGGACAAGGCCATTCTCTTGAATGCTGCCTTCAGCTATGTGGCATGGAAAGAGGGCATTTGCGTTCCGTTCACCATAGTAAAAAATGCATTCATGGTCTGGAGAGGGCACTTTTTACAGATGGATAAAAGGGCAGGGGCTCGAGCCCCCTTTGATGTCTATATGTGTGCACGTGCCTGAAAAAGAAAGGAGCGCACGTACCGCCTCGTCGTATCCCATGTGCATGAACTGCATGATCCACTGCTGCACGTCGGGCCTGCAGCGGTCCCACACGTTCCTCCTGGGCCGGGGGCGGGGGCGGGGCCTGGCCGACAGGAAGTGGTTGGCTTCGTCCGAAGCCACCGCCACCACGTCACGTCCCGTCACCCTGCTCACTGACACACACACACACACACACACACACACACACACACACACACACACACACACACACACACACACACACACACACACACACACAAAATGGCATACGTTTTCATGATACAATGGGCATGTCACTCAGTAGTACTCTAAGTAACAGTTTCTCCACAGCACAATACTTTGCCAGCCTTTTTGCCTCCTTTTTGGGCATCCCAAGTTGTTGAAACCCTGTCTAACAACCAGTCTGTGGGTATGTCCTAGGCTGCCAAATATAAAAACTAGTCTGCTCCTATAACCCTGCTCTGAGATGGTATGTAGGAGTGGTTGGTATTTAATGACCTTGGTCATAAAGGCTTCCTCTAGTCTAATGTCAAAGGTGCATGCCTACAACAACATCTGGTGTATTGTCATGTAAATATGTTTGTCACACACACACACACACACACACACACACACACACACACACACACACACACACACACACACTCACTCACACACACACGTGCTGATTTTGAATTAAATTCCATTTAGTTTCAAGTAATTCTTTTGTCATTTGAGATGTTTTACTTTTAGTCAAGTTTTAGTTGACTAAATAGCAGGTTACTAAAATATATTTGGCAGACTTTGATGGGGTCGCAATGCTTGATTTGTAGACAGGTTACCAAAAACATCTACTTGTACAAGCTCACAACACGTCACAGCTTCTAGATCGGCTATTTTCGGAGCGCAACACCAGAGCGCTGCCAAGCATAAAATGACTTGTCTTTTACCTCTTCTGCATCCCTTCTCCACGAGTCCCTACCTAATATTTTAGTCTAGTTTTTATTTGTTGACGAAATTGTCAATATAGTCATTTTAGTTGTAGTCAGACTCATCATAGCTTTTATTTGGATTGTATTTGGTTTTCGTCTGTGAGAAAAGGTAGTCGACAGGAGACATGTGGAGAGAGCATGGTCAGGGTCTGTGGTTCTCAACCTTTTTAGGCCGTGACCCCAAAAATAATCATATTTATTTTGAACTGGGGACCTCTCCACCCTGACAAGCACTATGAGTTGAAGCAGTACATTTTGTATAACACGGTTCTATTGTGAAAATAGCAGATCTACATGCTCACAATGCCTCGCGTTGCAAGGCGTTGTGAGCATGTAGATTGTTTATTTTCACAATTTCTGCCTCTGTTGAGTGAGAAAACAATGTTGCACATTGGGGACCCACAGGTTGAGAAATATCGGTCTGGGTCATCAACGTGACCCACATGACAAATCCATGTGGTCGGTCAGAAACCTCCAATCTCCATATTCTAACTTTTGTGTTTCGTTGTTGTTTTCCTAAATTAACGGCCACACCACAAGCGTCACTCGAAACATCAAAAGTACCAGATCCGCAAGCTCGAAATGTGTTCTGCAACTTTTGATGTTTCTGAATCTTTTCTTCTAGGGGGTCCCTGTGGGGCCAAACACATATCAATTTCAGGGGGGTCCTTGACATGAGAAGCATTGTATTATTAGTCCAACATGAAGCCAGCTGTTGCCGTGTTTTTCGCCTCCGTCGTTCAACAACGTATCGTCTGCCGATGGGAGACGTCACAATGAAAAGGTGTCACTGGCGACACGCCGTCAGTGCGGCTTGACGTCTGTCCTTCAGCGGACAATGCGAGTGAGCGAGGGGTGTAAAAGTAAGCCTCTGGCGGTGTCATTTGGTCTATAAGGAGAGGTGTTAAACTCGCTGCAGGCGTTTCGTGACGAGCAGCAGCAGCAGCAGCGGGTCCCACGGGTCATGGGTCATAGGGGCCACAGCTGGAAGATGGGAGGCGGAGGTACAGAAAGAAACCCCATCGATGTCTCAATTCCAGAGGGGGAAAATGGCTGCTTGTTTGCGCGAGCGTGTGTGTACACTTAATGAATGGACTTATATTTGTCTTTGAAGTCACAGACAGTAGCGGCAGCAACTCGAAACGAACTTCTACTGTAAATACCATTCATTTAGTATTTTTTGTTTTACAACTGTTTTTTTTCCTGATATATATTTTCGGCATAGTACTGTGTGTTGTATTTGTCTGTCATTCAATGTTATATGAGTTTAAAAAGGGACCCCAATGGAAGGGCGGCCGAGCTTCTAGTTAAAATAATTCCCGAAATGGCAGATGTACAGCTTGCGGTGCAGCATGCAAGTGACGCGCGCTGTGAGCTTGTAATAGATCTGCTGTTTTTGAATAGCCAACGTGCAGCCAGTGGATAAAGTGTTTAAACTGATTGTGATGCTGGAACCTCCTCACATCATCCATTGGTCCACTTTGAGTGAGTGTGTACATGTGTGCGTGTGTGTGTGTGTGTGTGTGTGTGTGTGTGTGTGTGTGTGTGTGTGTGTGTGTGTGTGTGTTTCATCCATCTGGTATGCTTTTTTATCGTTGTACTGCCTGTCACTAAGGTATTCATTCAATCAATCAATATAGCGTATAGGCCTATACTGTACTCTACCCCCACTGCACTTGAAACCTGACAAAAACTCCACGCGTACCATCTCGTTTCTTCAGCAATCTTTCGAGTTCTCCTCCCCGCGTGATGCCTGTTGAATGGAGAGAAAATCAATCAGTCACTCCACTGCTTTCACAGTACTGCCAGTATTGCTACACGGATGCGAAACATGGAAAATTAACAAAGGAGACAACAAGGCAGTTGATGTGTTCCATAATTGATGCCTACATACGAAGAATACTCGTATACATTGGCAAGATCACGGCAGTACTGAAGACCTGCTAGAGAGAGCTGAGATGAAGACGCTGAGTGAGGAATTGAAACTATGAAGTAGCGAATATTAGAGCATATCCCCCCCACACACACACACACACACAGACTCCCCCACCCCCCCCAAAAGAGGCAGAAGCGCCTCTGTGAGTGTGGTGTTATTTTCCTTCCATTTCATTCACTTCCTTCTCTCTCGCCCATGTTGGATCTATTCATCATTGTTTCGTTAATTTCTCTTTCACCCGCGTTGCGGACCAATATATGGGGGTGAGTGTGTGTGTGTGTGTGTGTATTTGTGCCGTCGCGAGTGCGGCATCCATCCAATGAGATGCGTCGATCTACGCCGGGCGAGGTGGTGTTTTGGACATACCTGGTTCAGCAACGATAATTTATGTCATGTCATTTTATAAGCATGCTGGTGGAAACGTGACCCTTGTACAAGCATATAGGGCTAAACTTTGACCTTCGCACTGTGACCTCTTTGACAATCAATCGCGCAGGACAGGTCAGTGTACCACCGTGACAGACTAACTAACAAACAATAACATCACACTCTGTACCAACACAGTGTGATCTGTTTATTGAGCGGTGCCTCAGTGCTCCAATGCTTTATGGTATGAGTATACTCATACCTACAACAACAGCCACAGTACCGCTGGGTGACCAAGTGGCGCTGTTGAGCGGCATTGACGTTAATGGACAACAGAATAATTCATATGGTTTACACCATACATATAAAAAGCTAGATACCTCTTCAGCCCGCTGGAGTTCATTGGAGCGACTTGTAAAACAGGATTTGCGGAAGTGCCGAAGTGCCGAAGACACGCTGCCACTCAAAGTGACTACTGGCCAATCACAGCATGGTCAATCACAGCATGTCTTTTCCAGGACTTATCAATTCAATTCAACAGAGCTTTATTGGAATGTTTCCATCCAGTTCCGATGTTGCGTGGCTCAGTTTTTCTAAGAGGTTGTGTACGAAGACCCGCCCCCACCTGCCTCTGATTTGCCTACCAAACTTCCGTTTCTGTTACGCACGACGCACACGGAAGAATTCGGTCAATAAATGCCTATCCTTTTTTATGAGCTCCAGAGAGCCGGAAGAGGCGTATACCTTTCTATGTCTATTGTTTACACTGCTCAAAGGCAGGGGTGGACTGGGCATCTGACATACCGGGCATATATGCCCAGTGGGCCGACTATACAAAAGCACTAATACAGTTACAGTACATTTCTTTTTGGCCATGGTGCCAGGGCCAGGTTTTTGTCCCAGTCCAGCCCGGCCTGCTCAAAGGCACCGCTCACTTCTCGATGGGTGTGATTTTTGTTTAAGATGTAAGGAGGTGAGCTGAGATTGAGTTCTTTACACGCCACTGCTGTCGCTGCTATGGCACCTCACACCTGAATTATGAATTATCTTAATGTGATCTCTTAGTTCAATGTATCATATTCACAAGGAAACCTCACATTTTGCAAGGCTCACTCTCTCTCTCTGGTTCCTGGTGTATTTTTCTCTTCCTCAGATATTTCACCTACACTCCACCTCCCTTCATTTCTCTCCTGCTGCATTTTTCTCACTCATTTGACCCTCCCCCCTCACACTCTGGCCCTTCTCCCTCCCTTAAACCTTCCTCCTCTCTTCTCTTCTCTTCTCTTCTCTTCTCTTCTCTTCTCTTCTCTTCTCTTCTCTTCTCTTCTCTTCTCTTCCCTCGATCTCTACTATCTCTTATAAACATGTCTCCTTAACTCTCTTCTTCCTCAAACCCTTCGCTTCGCTTCTCTTCTCTTCTCTTCTTATAGGTGTATGCCGCATATGCTATTGTAGACTGTTACTTCTTGCTTATTGTGATGGCATTCTTCCCCTGACTCCTTTATTTTGCTATCCTTACAGTACCATAGAATTATTGACGTACTGATGTTGGATGATCAAAAAAGGTCCTCCCCTCCCCTCCACTCTCTTCTCCTCTCCTCTCCTCCCCTCTCCTCTCCTCTCCTCTCCATTCATTACGCTGATAAATGCATGTGGTGACGACAGAAACGATACATGATTGAGTAAAGGCCACTTTTAACCAAACAGATTCGTGGCCGAATCGGCGGCGGAAGGCGGCGGAAAGCGTCTGTTGCCGAACGGGAGCTCATCGGTAGGTTTTCGGCAGCGGGTCGGGAACGTTATCGATGGAAAACTGGAAGACTGGACTTGCTCAGTTTTGTAGAGTCGCCCCTGGACGTCTGTGAATTGTAGCGAGTTGTGGACCATTAGTTTGCTACTGCTGCAGCAAAACCAAGCCTAAATAAGCCAGAGACATTTTCCCGTTGCATATTTTAACTAAATAGCATATTCACAATCTCAACTCTCAATTTCCTATACTAATCAACTCCAAGACAACGCTGGTAATAGTGATGTGTGTTGTTTTGGTGTGAGGAGAAGAAATCACCGGACAGGAAGCATCTCCGCTTCTGCTCCTCGGTTGCCAGATTCTGTGAGTTAAACAAGCGACCAGGTCTATGAAAACAAAGCCTAAAGGAGCGTCCAGTTTCACCTATTGAGCTCTATTACATTAGCTATTTTCTAAAAGAATGTTGAAAGCAAGGCCAAATAAGCAACTACAATTCAGAAACATGCCCAAACAAAAGTAACCCACAACTAGCAACATTATAGGAAAACAGGATCAAAGTCGCTTGTAACGAGCCGATATGGCAACACAGTGCGCATGCGCAAAACTATACAGTAATTACAGTCGGCATACAGTCGGCTGGAAAATTCAATGTGCTTAGTTTTTTGCAGTTCTTTGCAGTCTGTGAACAGTTTGAACAAGTCTCCTGTAGTATTCTCGGTGTGGAGGCACCTTAACTGAATGACAGTATTCAACGACTGGCAGCATATGCATGGACATGAATGCATGAATGGATTTGCATATGGATGAATGGTTGGAGACACGAATAAGTGAAGGACATTTTTTAATACCACAATGTAGAAATACTCAAGGAAAAGGCCTGTATGGCAAACCTTAGTTGAGTAAAAGTACACAATTATATAGTTTTTAAAAAATAGCTGTATAAAAATAAAATAAGTTTTATAATAATCAAAATCTGCTATACTAAACACAGTGGTGGAAAATACATTTACTCAAGTACTGTACTTTTACAATTTTGAGGTAATTTTACTTCACCAGGGTATTTTCCAATTTTCAGTACTCCACTACACCTCAGAGGCAAATATTGTACTTTTACTCCACTACAATTATTTGAAAACTGTAAGTTACTTGCAAAATGTGAATATTATTACAAAACAAAAACATTCTACTTCAGCCAGCCCTACAAGCATTTCGGCAATTTGAAAATAGCAGATCTACAAGCTGAAAATGCATCTTATCGTGACGCATTGTGAGCTTGTGGATCTGCTATTTTCAAAACAGTTTCAGGCTATATACATTGTAGACATTTTAAAACATCTGCATAATGAGTAGCCTACCCACTCCTTTAGATACTTACAGTACAGGTAGTTAGTTTTTTTTTCTTGGTTCCCCGCCCACCCGCCCCCATCCAGCGACACCGCCGCAGCGATCTTGTTTGTCTATAGTTACCTGAATCCACGCAGCAGAGCAGCAGAGCTGCAGTAATGAGCAGGCTCCTCACACAGACAGAGAACGGATGCAGAGACATGGTGTCTTCTGAAGAGAATGAAGCTGTGATTCCACCTCACTGCTCGGGGTCGCTGATTCGGAGAGAATAGGGCCTCCCCCACGAGCGCGGCGGGCAGGTGGGCACACACACACACACACACACACGTAGGTACGCACGTGCACACACCGCAGGCCCTCACACAACAAACATTCCAAACTGAAGGACCTGCCAATGCTCGTCCAGGAATGCCCCTCCTGTGTGCAGAGTGAGTTTTTTTCCCTGGGTTGTGACATATCAGCCAAATATGTCATTCTTTTCAGCAAACATCGTCATTCAACAGTCGGGCAGAAACATACAACATTTTGTGTTTTTTCCCGCAAATCAACACCCTACTTTATGATACAGCGCCACAAAAAACATCAAAAGTAGCAGATCCACAAGCTCGAAGCTTCTGAATTTGAATCCTGAAAAGTAGAGGGACGATATTAAAACCAAAATCAGAGATCAAGACTACCATGCAACGCTGCATGACCACACACATACATTCAGCCACGTTTGCCCAGATGTTTGGATCACTGAAGAGGAGGACCTGGAGTCACATCTGCGGGCGTAACCATCTACTGTTGTTTCCTGTTGAGATTGGCACATTTCACCCAGGTTTTTTCATTCTCACTCACGTCACTTTGTCTGCTGACCTCACTCAGCAACGAAATAAACAGAACATAAACAAAAATTAAAAATAAAACAATTCACAGGAGGCAAGCAGTGATCACCCCATGATGTGCACTGCAATGTAGTTTAAAATGCACTACATTGCAGGTGCTTTTTGAGAGTGAAAAAAATAAGAAGACATGTGTGATCTGGGCAGCTTGCCCCAGGAAATGTGCCACGCTCAATAGGGAACAACGGTATATCCAGCTACTATAGATAGGTTGGTACGGTAGGTAGTCTAGGTACAGTAGGTAGGTAGGTAGTTGGGTGGGTATACTTTATTCATCCCCGTTACTGCAGCTCTAATAAAGACATCAATAAAACACAGTATAATAATTAATTGCTGCAGGCAGAAAATGTCTCCTATAGCGCTCCTTCTACAACATTGGTGTAACAGTCTGTTGCTAAAGGAAATGTTCTGTCCTGCCACAGTGTCATGTGTAGGGGGGTGAGAGGGATTGTCCACGACAGAAAAGGATGTGGAGAATGCATAGTCCATGCATGCATGTGCCGATGCAGCAGACCGACCGAAAGAAGCTTTAAAATAGAGTTTAAACGTAAACTGGTCTTAATTTTGCTGGGGACCCCTGGGGGTCCCCAACGTGTCATGTTGTGGTGAGCTTGTAGATCGGCTGTTTTTAAACATCTGAAAGATAAAATAGGGTTTAAAACTTTCCTCATTTTGCTGGGGACCCCCTGGTTTCCCCCTGGAGGACCCCCTGGGGGTCCCCAGACCCCACTTTGAGAAGCAGTGGTGTATTGATGTATTGTCCTGTTGTGTCATCAGGGATGGACGGTGTCAGTGTGGACGTCCCAGAGACAAACATCCAACAGACATCAAGACAGCTGAGGACACTAGGTGGACCACTGAGCTGCACTCCTCTGAACAGCAAACTGATGCTTATGGAGATTTGAAGTTTGAGGGAGATGATTACTACAGAGATGTAAGTGTGTGACTGACACTGTGATCAATGTTCTCTGTGGTTCATGATACTCTGTCTTCCATCTGTTTAACATCATTCAGTCAAGAGGAGGTTGTTATCGCTTTAAGGTCCCTGAGGATGATTTCATTCAATCATCCCAATACATAACACACACACATACGGCATACGCACACGTACACACAACTGCACACACAACCGCACACACACACACACACACACACACACACACACACACACACACACACACACACACACACACACACACACACACACACACGCACTCACACACACACACACACACGTAACCGCGCACACACACATTTAACCACGCACACACACGCGCGCGCAACCACACACACACACACACACACACACACACACACGTAACCATACACACACGCACACACGCAACCGTGCACGCGTAACCGCGCATACGTAACCATGCACACACACACACACACACACACACACACACACACACACACACACACACACACACACACACACACACACACACGTAACCGCGCACACACACACACACACAAACTCCAACTTTAGAACAGACATTAAGGGTAGAAGTGAGTGTGTAATATAAGCCCCGCCCCTCTTGATATGACAGTTGAGAGTGTATTTATGTTGATCATGTATGTCCATCACTGTCATCTTCTGATTTGTCTCTTTGATCACCTGTAGTTCCTGCGTCTGTCATCACACACTGAACCCTCCCGTGTCTACGACATGATGACTAGGAGCTATGATGGTGGTGGGTGGTGGATGGACCCACCCCCCTTGGTGGTGTCTGTGGTGGGAGGAGAAGGAAGGTCAGAGGTCAAACCCTGGGTCCAGGAGGTCATCAGAGAGGGACTGGTCAAAGCCTTGGTTAAAACAGGTGTGTGTGTGTGTGTGTGTGTGTGTGTGTGTGTGTGTGTGTGTGTGTGTGTGTGTGTGTGTGTGTGTGCGCGCGCGTGCGTGCGCTGTAACTTGCGTGTGTGTGTGTGTGTGCACGTGCATGCGTGTGTGTGCACGTGTGTGTGCGCGGCTGCGCGCACCTGTGTGTGTGACGTGTGTGTAAAAACCTGAACATGCATTTTCTGTTCATTAAAGAGCTGGAGAGACAGGGAGACTCCTGTTACTGAACAAACACTATAGCAGGGGTCTTCTCTTCAACAGGGGGTCCGGGACCCCTAGGGGGTCCTCAGAGTTACAACAGGGGGTCCTCCAAATCTTTGAGTGATAGAAAGTTATTTTCTCCTTTTTTTGCGACCGTCAGGGAGCAGTTTACTATGAAAACCTCCACCGGCCGTCCGTCCGTCCGTCCGTCCGTCCGTCCGTCCGTCACACGTCACACCTTTGCCCTGCTCATATATCCGCATCAGTATGACACCAGTAAGACTCCCTAATCGGGAGATAAGCGACCGTTGGTCGCTTATCTCCACAAATAGGCCAAAAGTTTGTTTTACCAATTATCAAGACATACGGGCAGTTGACAGTTTGCCATGGTTACTCATTGAAGTTGAATCTCCATATATGGAGACATAAGTTGCTCATACCATAGCAACCATGTTTTTTACAGGGCCTGGGATTGATGACATCAGAAATCTCCATATATGGGCATGAAAGGGATTTTGTTTCTGGAAATATGTCTGTGGGGTGCCACATTTGGAATAAAACACTTACATCACACATCTGGATATCCATACAGCCCATCTAGTTTGCCTGTGTCCATTTATGCCCATATATCTGATGACATTGGGACAATGATCTCCATATATGGGCATAAAACTTATGTTAATTAGTAAAGCCTGGGGATCTCCATATATGGGCATGAGGGGTACCCTAAAAGGGCATCATCTGGGAATAGCAAATATAGTTATCCTAGAAAGTGAAAATCTTACATCAAAGGCCATAACTACCTACCTACCACCATACTGCATTCCTCATTAAACTACCTACCAGTAAGATGCCTATAGGGAGAAAAGCAAAGGGCGAGGTTGCACCATTTCTTGGTCTTCTGGCCAGTGATGTATATCGGACCATTTAACCATATATGGAGACATCTGGTACCCAAAGATATTCACAGATATGGGCTTAATATTGATGACATAAGGGATCTCCATATATGGGCGTAAAAGGGATTTGGTTCCCCTGGCATCACAGGGATCTCCATATATGGGCATAAAATGGATTTGGTTACCCTGGCAACACAGGGATCTCCATATCTCCATATATGGGCATAAAAGGGATTTGGTTCCCCTGGCATCACAGGGATCTCCATATATGGGCATAAAAGGGATTTGGTTCCCCTGACATTACAGTGATGTCAGTGGCTGGTTCTACAGAGGGGATCTCCATTTATGGGCATAAAAGGGAATGTATGTATGATGATGTCAGATATCATAGACGTCATAGGACTTTCACATAACGAATAACTGAGTAAGCATGTAAACCCGTAAAATCTATATTTGGGCATGGCTGATTTATGACCTCATCATGATGACACGAGCAAACACAGCTGAATTGTATAAATGATCAGTGCAGAAACCAACAGAAGTATTTGACCAAGACTCTTCGATTTAAACATCAACAAAGGTGTGACGTTTGTTGATGGTCACAAAGGTGTGACGGCAGAGGCGTAATTTGACCAATATCTAGGGTGTTGCAAGGAATCAAGTGTGTCCACCTGTGTGAAATTTTTCGGGTTTTATCCGTTTTTGGGTGCTTTTTATATCAATTTCGGGTGTTTATTCCCCACACAACAGTCTAACAAGGAGCTGCAGATAGCTGTTACTATTTACACACTATTCACACACACACACACACACACACACACACACACACACACACACACACACACACACACACACACCAAAAGGTTTTACAGGCGATTATTATTATTATTATTATCTAGAAACACTACTCCACAGGTTAGGTAGGTATGAAATAATTAATTGAAAGACTAAACACTGTCAAAACGAGTGAGAGAGAGAGAGAGAGACGGGAGAGAGAGAGAGAGCGAGCGAGCGTCCATGCGATTAGGCTCATTGAATGCACATGTGCGCGCACAGACGTTGCAAAAAATAGCCAATCTACAGTAGACCCTACAAACTTGCATTCAATTTAGGATAATCAAGGTAGAGATGCAGTGCGACATGGATTTCTACACAGAGGATAGGCCTAATTCATTTATGTACTGTCCTGCAAACGTTTGTGGTGGAGAGAAAATGCATAATTGAGAAAATTATATTTTTTTATGAAAAAGCTAGGGTGTTGCCAAGGCAACACCCTGGAGGCTCAAATGACGCCCCTGTGTGACGGACGGACGGACGGACGGACGGCCGGTGGAGGTTTTCATAGTAAACTGCTCCCTGACGGTCGCAATCATATAACCAGTAAGACTCCCTAATCGGGAGACCAGTAAGACTCCCTAATCGGGAGATAAGCGACCGTTGGTCGCTTATCTCCACAAATATCACAACCTCCACCTCTCACGTCATACGGGTAGCCATAGTTACACCTGGAATGTTGAATCTCCATATATGGAGATAACCTACGCATCACACAAAGTCTGACCTCACCAGCCCATACTTGGGCATGGACGACTTATATCTCCATATACGGAGATGGCCATATATGGAGATACGATGACATCACAGAGTCCACAGCTGATGATGTGGCGTGATGTCATACAATACACAAACAAGCCCTATATAAAGGGGCAATTCTCACCAGGGAAGAGAGCATTGCCTGGAATGTTGAATCTCCATATATGGAGATAACCTACGCATCACACAAAGTCTGACCTCACCAGCCCATACTTGGGCATGGACGACTTATATCTCCATATACGGAGATGGCCACATATGGAGAGACGATGACATCACAGAGTCCACAGCTGATGATGTGGCGTGATGTCATACAATAAACAAACAAGCCCTATATACTGATGCGATACGATGACATCACAGAGTCCACGGCTGATGATGTGGCGTGATGTCATACAATAAACAAACAAGCCCTATATACTGATGCGGAGATATGAGCAGGGCAAAGGTGTGACGTGTGACGTGTGACCGACCGACCGACCGACCGACGGACGGACGGACGGACGGCCGGTGGAGGTTTTCATAGTAAACTGCTCCCTGACGGTCGCAATAAGCGACCGTTGGTCGCTTATCTCCACCAGTAAGACTCCCTAATCGGGAGATAAGCGACCGTTGGTCGCTTATCTCCACAAATAGGCCAAAAGTTTGTTTTACCAATTATTACACTCTATGTGAACATTTACATCAACAAATCCCAAGTACTATGCAGAACGACCCATTTCAAGTTTTTAATGTACAACAATATTTAGAAAATAGGTCTACAAGCTGACAGTCCTCGTCCCTTATATTCCCATAGGTTATATGGAGATCTCAGTGTTTGTCAGTCCTTGTTCATTTATGCCCATATATGGACATCTCTATATCTACTGTAACAGTCCTTGTCCCTTTATGCCCATATATGGAGATCTCTTAACTGTAAGTCCTTGTCCCTTTTATGCCCATATATGGATATTCCTGATGTCATCAGTATATGAACATATATGGGCTTTCTGATATGCCCATATATGGAGATCTCTTAACTGTAAGCCCTTGTCCCTTTTATGCCCATATATGGATATCCCTGATGTCATCCGTATATGCCCATATATGGGCTTTCTAATATGCCCATATATGGAGATCTCTGTATCTCCATATATGGGTATAAAAGGATACTTCAGGTCTGACATCAGGTTTGTTTATATTGGGTTGCTAGGTTTGACATCACAAACTCTATGGGCCATCTGACCTAGAAATCTATATTTGGGCATAGATGACTCATCGTGACCTCATCACACGTCGACTGCACGTGTGACGTGCGGTCGACCGCACGTGTGACCGACGGACGGCCGGTGGAGGTTTTCATACTAAACTGCGACCTTACGGTCGCAACAAATAGGCCAAAAGTTTGTTTTACCAATTATTACACTCTATGTGAACATTTACATCAACAAATCCCAAGTACTATGCAGAACGACCCATTTCAAGTTTTTAATGTACAACAATATTTAGAAAATAGGTCTACAAGCTCACAATGCTACGCATTGTCCTCGTCCCTTATATTCCCATAGGTTATATGGAGATCTCAGTGTTTGTCAGTCCTTGTTCATTTATGCCCATATATGGACATCTCTATATCTACTGTAACAGTCCTTGTCCCTTTATGCCCATATATGGAGATCTCTTAACTGTAAGTCCTTGTCCCTTTTATGCCCATATATGGATATTCCTGATGTCATCAGTATATGAACATATATGGGCTTTCTGATATGCCCATATATGGAGATCTCTTAACTGTAAGCCCTTGTCCCTTTTATGCCCATATATGGATATCCCTGATGTCATCCGTATATGCCCATATATGGGCTTTCTAATATGCCCATATATGGAGATCTCTGTATCTCCATATATGGGTATAAAAGGATACTTCAGGTCTGACATCAGGTTTGTTTATATTGGGTTGCTAGGTTTGACATCACAAACTCCATGGGCCATCTGACCTAGAAATCTATATTTGGGCATAGATGACTCATCGTGACCTCATCATGATTTCAATCGCTATAAAAGGACTCTGTGACATACACTCTCCACAGATAAAGCAGATAACCTACACATCACACAAAGTCTGCTCTTCCCTGGTGAGAATTGCCCCTTTATATAGGGCTTGTTTGTGTATTGTATGACATCACGCCACATCATCAGCTGTGGACTGTATGACATCACGCCACATCATCAGCTGTGGACTCTGTGATGTCAGAGTGATGCGTCACACGTCGACCGCACGTGTGACGTGCGGTCGACCGCACGTGTGACCGACGGACGGCCGGTTGAGGTTTTCATAGTAAACTGCTCCCTGACGGTCGCAATCACACCACATGTGTACACAAACCTTTGTGTACGTTGCTGTGGCAACAGTCTGTTGTTGCTGGTCTGTTAGTGTACGTTAGCAACCACCTTAGCAACCATGGTTTTACCCTAGCAACCAACTGTTTACCCTAGCAACCAACTGTTTACCATAGCAACCATGTTTTTTTACCCTAGCAACCAACTGTTTACCATAGCAACCAGATACGCAGAGCAGGGATCTCCATATATGGGCATAAACAGGTGACATCACACTGATGTCAGATACTCAGAGCAGGGATTTCTCCATAATATATGGGCATAAAAGGGATTCTGTTAGGGATCTCCATATATGGGCATAAAAGGGATTCTGTTAGGGATCTCCATATATGGGCATACAAGGGATTCTGTTAGGGATCTCCATATATGGGCATAAAAGGGATTCTGTTAGGGATCTCCATATATGGGCATAAAAGGGATTCTGTTAGGGATCTCCATATATGGGCATAAAAGGGATTCTGTTAGGGATCTCCATATATGGGCATAAAAGGGATTCTGTTAGGAATCTCCATATATGGGCATAAAAGGGATTCTGTTAGCTGTTAGTGATCTCCATGTGGGCATAAAAGGGATGCTGTTAGGGATCTCCATATATGGGCATAAAAGGGATTCTGTTAGGGATCTCCATATATGGGCATGAAAGGGATTCTGTTAGGGATCTCCATATATGGGCATAAAAGGGATTGTATCCCAGATGATGCCCTGTTAGGAGATCCACACTAACAGAATCCATATATGGTCCTACCGACAGCTGCTATAAGCCAACCCTGGCGATAAGGTCTGAGTCGAAGAAATGCTTCTTTCCTGGCAAGAATTGCCCATTTATACTGTAGGGCTCGTTTGTGTATTGTATGACATCACGCCACATCATCGGCTGAGGACTGTGTGATGTCATCATATCTCCATATATGGAGACATAAGTTGCTCATGCCCAAATATGGGCTGGTGAGGTCAGACTTAGTGTGATGCGTAGGTTATCTCCATATATGGAGATTCAACTTCAATGAGTAACCATGGCAAACTGTCAACTGCCCGTATGTCTTGATAATTGGTAAAACAAACTTTTGGCCTATTTGTGGAGATAAGCGACCAACGGTCGCTTATCTCCCGATTAGGGAGTCTTACTGGTATTAACCACTTGAACCCCAGTGTCCATATTCGGAGAACTTTAGCCAAAAATAGCAGATCTACAAGCTCACAATGCCTCGCACTGCGAGGCGTTGTGAGCTTGTAGATCGGCTATTTTTGGCAAAGAGCTTTGATGTAGAGGGGAAAAAGAGCAGACAAAGTACAGAGTGAAAGGTCAAGTTTATTAAGTATTGACGGTTCAAGAGGTTAAATATCTGAAAACACAAATTGGCATGAATCCAAAATACACGATGATCGTGCTGTCAAACGATGATGAAATCTATGAACAGGTTGTGGGGGTCCTTGCTTCATCTCTCTCTCAACTAAGGGGTCCCTGGCCTGAAAACAATATAGAGCTATTTAACACTGTTACTGAACAAACACTCTATAGCAATGATTACTGTCACAATATAGAGCTATTTAACACTACTGAACAAACACTCTATAGCGATGATTACTGTCACAATATAGAGCTATTTAACACTGTTACTGAACAAACACTCTATAGCAGGGGTCTTCAACGTTTTCAGGCCGGGGACCCCCAAACTGATGGGGAGATGAAGCAGGGACCCCCTACCACCTCGTAGGGTGGGGGGGTCGGGGCTACGACATATTTTTTATTTTAAACATGTACAAGTTACAGCGAGCAGGGTGGGCCGTACCACTATACCATTTCTAAACATACTACTTATTAAATGTCAATAATATCAACAATCTGTCAATTGCATAGTAATCATGTATTCAAGCTATTCAAAATGGATAGAATCATGATTTATTTTTTAACATAAATGTGAAAAAAAAAAACATTTTTTGAAATGTTTTTTTTTTTCTTTTTTTTTTTAAGCAATAATTTCGCGGACCCCCTGCAGTACCTCCGCGGACCCCCTAGGGGTCGCGGACCCCCTGTTGAAGACCCCTGCTCTATAGCAATGATTACTGTCACAATATAGAGCTATTTAACACTGTTACTGAACAAACACTCTATAGCAATGATTACTGTCACAATATAGAGCTATTTAACACTGTTACTGAACAAACACTCTATAGCAATGATTAGCTATTTAACACTGTTACTGAACAAACACTCTATAGCAATGATTACTGTCACAAAATAGAGCTATTTAACACTGTTACTGAACAAACACTCTATAGCAATGATTACTGTCACAATATAGAGCTATTTAACACTGTTACTGAACAAACACTCTATAGCAATGATTACTGTCACAATATAGAGCTATTTAACACTGTTACTGAACCAGTAAGACTCCCTAATCGGGAGATAAGCGACCGTTGGTCGCTTATCTCCACAATCCAATTATTACACTCTATGTGAACATTTACATCAACAAATCCCAAGTACTGGTTTTTAGGGGTGTAACGAAGGCTCTCAATTGCGCTCAAGACATACGGGCAGTTGACAGTTTGCCATGGTTACTCATTGAAGTTGAATCTCCATATATGGAGATAACCTACGCATCACACTAAGTCTGACCTCACCAGCCCATATTTGGGCATGAGCAACTTATGTCTCCATATATGGAGATATGATGACATCACACAGTCCTCAGCCGATGATGTGGCGTGATGTCATACAATACACAAACGAGCCCTACAGTATAAAGGGGCAATTCTTGCCAGGAAAGAAGCATTTCTTCGACTCAGACCTTATTGCCAGGGTTGGCTTATAGCTGAGATAACATGGTAAAAAACATGGTTGCTATGGTAAACAGTTGGTTGCTAGGGTAAAAAAATGGTTGCTATGGTAAACAGTTGGTTGCTAGGGTAAAAAATATGGTTGCTATGGTAAACAGTTGGTTGCTAGGGTAAACAGTTGGTTGCTAGGGTAAAACCATGGTTGCTAAGGTGGTTGCTAACGTACACTAACAGACCAGCAACAACAGACTGTTGCCACAGCAACGTACACAAAGGTTTGTGTACACATGTGGTGTGATGTCATACTGATGCGGAGATATGAGCAGGGCAAAGGTGTGACGTGTGACGTGTGACGTGTGACCGACCGACCGACGGACGGCCGGTGGAGGTTTTGATACTAAACTGCGACCTACGGCCACAAACAGACCAGCAACAACAGACTGTTGCCACAGCAACGTACACCAGTAAGACTCCCTAATCGGGAGATAAGCGACCAAGCGACCAAGCGACCAACGGATATATGAGCAGGGCAAAGGTGTGACGTGTGACGTGTGACCGACCGACCGACGGACGGCCGGTGGAGGTTTTGATACTAAACTGCGACCTACGGCCGCAACAAACACTCTATAGCAATGATTACTGTCACAATATAGAGCTATTTAACACTGTTACTGAACAAACACTCTATAGCAACTAGAAAATATTGTTCCTTCAAAACAATTGTGGGCTCGCTTCAAGCCAGAAAACAATGGCTATAAAAGTACAACATGTCAAGATCGCAGGCAGTGCTCTCTTTGACGTTACTGACGCAATCGGACGCTGCATGCATGATTTGAGGCATTTTGTTCCAAAAATGTGTTATGCAAAAGTTGACCCGCTGGTGGCGCTATAACAGGCCAATGTGAGAAGAGTGGCATCTGTTCCTTGACCTAGTGGGAATGTGCTTGCAAGATTTCACACACATCGCAGGCTGTGTTCGTGATTTGAGGTGTTTTGGTCACTTTATCGCTGCTTGCAGCTATATATATATATTTTTTTTTTTGTGTGCACTTCATAGGCATGTTAGATAAAGGTCCTTAGATTGTGTGTAGAATGTTTCATGCAAATTGCAAAAAAAAATCCTAGAATAAAAACGGGTTTAAGAGTTTCACAAACTGCTCAAAACTAGCCCTTACCCGTTCAAAGATATGAGCTCCGAAATGATGTGCAGTGTGTGGGTTATGGGATGTGAACTGTGCACACAGTATATGAGGGATGGAAAGTAACTTTAACTGGTGCTTGCATGCTAATATGTAGGAGCATCAATGTAAGAAATACCCGTTCCATTTAACGCCTACAGAGATACTGTGTACCGATCTGCATGATTTTTGGACAACATCTGTAACAGGGCCAGAACCCCCCCCCCGCCCGTCCGCCCGTCCGCCCGCCTGCACACACACACACACTCCCCCCCCCCCCCCCCCCCCGTGTGTGTGTGTGTGTGTGTGTGTGGGTTTGTGTGTGATTGTGCATGGCCTGAACAACAGCGCCCCTCCCTTAACATGTGTGGTCACAAAAGGTACTGTAGGCTAAATAGATATAGATACACCATAAAAATGCTAATATACAGCATATGATTTGTGAAAGTGACAAACGGGCTTCACAGTTATGTCAGGTGTGTTCATATGCTATTGGTGATGCGATTTCAGATCAATTGCTCCAGCCACTGAGGAGAAACGCTGTGACAGACAGACACTCAGACAGACAGACAGACAGACAGACAGACAGACAGACAGACAGACAGACAGACAGACAGACAGACAGACAGACAGACAGACAGACACTCACTCACTCACTCACTCACTCACTCACTCACTCAGACAGACAGACATTCGCAAAATTATATGTTTGATGATATAGCGCCCCCCTTTGGCCAATTGGGGTAAGATTGGTTTTAGTGATATTTGGAATAACACTCTACATCTTTGCCAAATGCCATGAATATGTTACTTTGCATGTATGATTTAGAGGCAGAAGAATAATTTGCATAAAACTGCAATATTCATTGAATTTATTAAAAAAGCATGTGTCAATTTAAAAAAAATCCGATCTGACAGATCTTTAGATATTGGTCCAAAGTTCACGTAAAAAAAGTGTTGTGCACGTGACGCGAAAATTCCAGAATAAAAGTGGGTTTAAGTGTTTTACAAACTGCTCAAAATGGCGGAAAATCTAAGGGCGGAGCTTACTTAACTCTTACTACGCTTTGAACGTTCCCGTTCGCCCCATTTTTTACAGAACCTCGATGCCAATTGTACGTTCTTTGGCTCGTTCTTTTGTACCTTGGTTTGATGTCTGTAAGCTGATGAGGGGTCCCGCCACTGTGTACTGTAATCACATTTTCCGCGGTGATGGTGTAAAAAATCCATTATGCGTTAACATCAACAGAGACCAGTTCACTTCCTTGTTGATTTCCTCTGGCCCGGAGGCTCTGTGGCCAGTGACTGGTGTGAATGTACGGCAACACATAACAGGCAAATTCACATTCATTCTTGCATGACGCCGCCCTCTGCTGCCTGGCAGACCAAAGTGCACTATTGCACAATAAAAAAAAAAATAATAATAATAATAAAAAAAATGTCTATCTATCTACTATAACGTCGCAAAGGTAAGCCGCTTTTTGATGGCACCAGACCCAATAAATAAATAAATAATCTGGCAGTAGGAGAGTTAACAAAGACACAGAAGTCTTCCGCTCGAGTCAAAGCACGCGTGTAAGCAAGTTGCATGACTTCAAACGAGTCATGACTTATGCCCGTTTGAAGTTTGAATTTTCAGACGCTTCGTATAGCGCCCCCCTTTGGCCGATTGGAATAAGATTGGTTTCAGTGATATTTTGACTAACCCTCTACATCTTTGCCAAATGCCATGAACGTGTAACTTTGCATGTATGATTTAGAGGCCGAAGAATAATTTGCATAAAACCGCAATATTTATTGAATTATTAAAAAATCATTATTTAACGTACAAACTTCTCACCACATAGCCTGTGTAGATATAGGTTCAAACTTCATGTGAAAAAAGTTTCATGCGCGTAACGCGAAAATCCCAGGAGGAGATAGATTTTTACTGTTTTTCATATAATTCCAAATTGTGGGAGATCTAAAGGTCAGAGGTCAAAAGTCAGAGGGTAAAAGTTGTTTGGCATGAGGAGACGCATACGTGTATACGGGTTTCATGGCTGTACCTCAAACACAGCACGAGCTATATCTGTTCAAAGTTTGCACTTTCGAAGGCTTCCTACAGCGCCACCATTTGGCCGATTGCTGTATAAAGTAATAGCACACGTCGCCACTGTAAGCTGAACACATTGATGTTTTTCTTTTCATTTTCTCACTAAGTATGTAGGAGTTGAAAGGTGCCAAAGTATTGAGGAGAACTTACTAGATAACTAGAATTGACAGAGTAAATTTTTACAAGTGTGTGTCGTCTGTGTTTCGTTTTGAGAGGGTCGGTCGCCCTGAAATTACGTTTTGCGCGTTTGTGACGCTCCCTAGGGGTCGAAGTGGAAATGCTTTTGGGGATCTGTTGAGTATGCCACCCGCGACCTGTGGTTAAAATTCAGTGTTGACTCGACCTTTTGCTTGTGATTTATGGCTATTTTTTGCCAAACGGGCCCCTCCCACTAAATTTGGCTGCCCCTTACGAACGAACGGTATTGACTATCAAAATATCCCTTGAGTATGTTCATTGCATGGGTTCATAGATCATGTGTACCCATTTTTGTGACTTTTGACGAAAATATGTGGGAAAAGGAGCAAAAAGTGTGTTTTGGAGAAAATTCAAAATGGCGGAAAATCTATCCTGACGCAAATGGGCGGGGCCTATATGGGGAGATGCGTCTGGACCCAAGGAATCCAGGGAAAAAATAATTTTAATTTTCCGACCTACGGTTCAAGAGTTACGAGGCAAGTGGGCCGTTATAGCGCCACCATGAGGCCGAGTGGAAATGCTTTTGGGGATTCGTTGAGTTTCCCCCCCCCCCGACCTGTGGTTGAAATTCAGTGTTGACTGGACCTTTTGTTTGTGATTTATGGCTATGTTTTGCCAAACGGGCCCCTCCCGCTAACTTTAGAAGCGAGTTACGAACGAACGGTATGGACTATCGAAATATCCCTTGAGTATGTTTATTGCATGGGTTCATAGATCATGTGTACCGCTTTTTGTGACATTTGAAGAAAATGTGTAGGAAAAGGAGCAAAAAGTGTGTTTTGGAGAAAATTCAAGATGGCAGAAAATCTATCCTGGCGCAAATGGGCGTGGCCTATATCGGGAGATGCGTCTCGACCCAAGGAATCCAGGGAAAAAATAATTTAAATTTTCCGATCTACGGTTCAAGAGTTACGGGGCAAAACGTAAAGTTGGCCGTTATAGCGCCACCATGAGGCCGAGTGATGTAATTATTTTTCTACTCATTCTTACAATCATTATGAATCTCCTCTCCGAGGTTTGAAACTGTAGCTCCTATGCTTTGCGAGAAAAAAATACTTGAATGTGATTTCTTGCATTGTCCCATTATAAGTCAATGGGGACAATTAAGCGTTGTTTTTTGCCGATTACGTCGCCATTGTAAGGCGGATCGGAACGAAAGGTAATAGCACACCATTCCCGACCGAGCCGCACGTTTTGAGGTATGTATTGCGGGGGTGGCGTAAATGGTGCGGGACTAGTAGCGTGCCAAACTTTGGGGAATCGTATGGACAGACTTAAATATATAAATATGAGCGAGTACAATAAGTGTTTTGCCATTGCATGGCAGGCACACTTAATAAATAATGACAATATCTAAAGTGTGCTCGCCTTACAGGCGAGCCCACAATAATGACAATATCTAAAGTGTGCTCGCCTTACAGGCGAGCACACAATGATTACTGTCACAATATAGAGCTATTTAACACTGTTACTGAACAAACACTCTATAGCAATGATTACTGTCACAATATAGAGCTATTTAACACTGTTACTGAACAAACACTCTATAGCGATGATGACTGTCACAATATCAGTGGTGTAAAGTAAATAAGTACATTTACTCAAGTACTGTACTTGAGTACAAATTCAAGGTACTTTCACTTTACTGGAGTATTTCCAATTTTCTATATTTTAACTCCACTACATCTCAGAGGATAATATTGTACTTTAACTCCACGACAATTATATGTAGATTTTAGAACACTTACTGTACACACAGTAAACCACTTCAGTCCTATTTAAATGTTGGCTATTTGAAAGTAACCAATCTTTTACTCAAGTAATTTCTTTATACCAGACTTTTACTTGTAACTGAGTATTTCTCCATTGCAGTGTTGATACTTTTATTTAAGTAAAAAGAGTACTGTTTCCACCACTGCACATTATAGAGCTATTTAACACTGTTACTGAACAAACTCTATATAGCAATGATGTATCTCTCTCTCTGTCTCACACACACGCACGCACGCACGCACGCACGCACGCACGCACGCACACACACACACACACACACACACACACACACACACACACACACACACACACACACACACACACAGGAGGCGTCCCCTGGATCCTGACAGAAGGCTTTGATGAAGGCGTAGGGAGATGTGTAGGAGAGGCGGTGAGGGGCATCAAGGTCGGTGCGGTGGCGATCTCTCCCTGGGCCGTTGTATACAACAGAGAACATTTGGTCGGCCCTGAGGTATTGACACACAAACACTGTTTACACATTCCTCCATCTAATTAATCATCTTCATAGAATGATCATTCTTGCTACAGTAACTCTACTATATGTACATCACATTATTAACTGTACTGTACCATACTGTACTCTACTACTGTAATTATGACAAATATAAATAACATAATTATTTATATTTGTCATAATCACAGTAGTAGAGCTGTGGCTGTATGTATAAATATGTGTATATTTGTATATATGGTCAGGCGCGCAGATCCACTAAAAGCATAGAAGGGGACTAATCCGCGCGCGCGCTTCCGTGCGTGTGCGCGCGCGCGCTTCGCCCGATTTCGTTTTTTTTGCGTGCAGAGATTGGTTTTCGGGCGGTTTTCCCCCCCTCATTTTCCTTCAGATACGGGCCTTAACGGTTTTATGATGTATTATTTATTTACTTTTCAAGTTATCACTACTGCAATAACCAACACAACCAAAGCTTACATGAAAAAACACTTCATCAGAAAGTCACAACTTAGGGAAAAAGTAAATAGTTACCATTGTTGCTTGTTGGTCAACTTGGTCCTCCCGAAATGTACAGTTCTAGTTCTGTAGCAACTTGGGACAGGTTGTGAGGTCGGTATCCATTTAATTCCAATAAATGTACATAGCGTCAAATGTCATTGTCCAGATCCAGAAACAAGAAACAGGCAAAACCAAACCTTTGGAATTCCAAAAGAGCAATTACTTTTATTAATATGCGACGTCCACAGTCAGTAGTTGTGCTTTAGTCCATTCCAGCTGTCCAATGAAAAAATCATGCTGTCCTTCCTCCAAACATGCTTCCACACCACAGCCAAAACCAAGTCGCCACATTATGATGTCATCACTCACTCCGAGTCAACTGTAAACTGCTATACAGGCTGCGACCGCGTATTTCCCGGTGAACCTAAGCGCAATGGTGGGGGCTTGGGAGTGTGGGGAACACGCACCACTCAGGGCACTGGACCGAACCATTTGGGGATTTTAGACGGGGGGGGGGGGGGGGGGTTTCAAACATTTGCGCCCCTGTATATGGTGTATGTATACATTACTATTTAACTAACTTCCAGATATGTGTTCCTGTTTTTTTGCTGTTTTTGTTTGTTTTTCTTTTTTTCTTTTTTTTTCTTGACTGCTTTCTTTGCGTTTTTGGCATAAAACAAATGTAACAAGGGTTGGCAAAATAAGCCATGGGCTTCAGCCTAACCCTTTCTGGTCAAAATGAAATAAATATAAATGAAATGAAATGATATTGTAAATCAAAGTGAAAATTACCAAATAACACTATTACTACTACTATTGTATGTACTGATATTAAATGTCCTGTTTATTATGTTACTGCTACTCTCTAATAATAATAAATACTGAGATTACAATGTGATATCATTGTTTTTGATAGGGGTGGGCAATATAATCGATATGGCAATACATCGCGATAGTTTATTTGCCAATACTGTATCGATACTTGAGGCTGTAGTATCGCGATACTTTGAGGAAAATAAAATCTGTTCCCATGCATAGGAACCAATGGTAGAAGTCTGGTCCTGACACTCTGCTGCCTCTAGATCAGGGGTTCCCAAACTGTTTTGTCTCAGGACACCCCATAAATATTTTTTTTTATCCGAGGCACCCCTACATTATAATTTTCACTCCCAGCACGCAGCACCTTATATTTATAGCATATTGTCGTTGTCGGGTGGAAACCGTGTATGTCCAAAACCGTTCGTTTTGTATTTATCATCTATAAAATATACTAAACTAGTGAAAACAGCAGATCTACAAGTGTGTGCTTGTAGATCGTCTGTTTTCACTAGTTTTGTGCGACAGTCTTGTATGATGAAGCAGGGCTTTACCTTACCAAAAGACGTACACATTTGAAACTTGGAGATACGAGGTTTCTGCCCGACAGTGACAATATTTTAGTGATTATTTTGCAAGGAAAACGTTGAGATAATAGCCATTTTGGTTAGAACTGACTGAAAATAACGTTGTACTTCAAGTTTAAAATTATACTAAGTATTTAAATCCCAAATATTATCAAATGATCTCGCGGCACCCGTGGACTGCCGTCGCGGCACCCCAGGGTGCCCCGTCACCCACTTTGAAAACCCCTGCTCTAGATGTCGCTGTACTATAGTAGCTACTTCCCCTTCCCATGGTTCAGTGAGTGAGGTCTCTCGAGAAAATGGATCTGAACGAGAAAAACAACAACATAAGAGCAGCGTTTTCAGCTTTTAAAGCTGATATATATCGCAATAGTATCGCATCGCAAAGATTTGCAATATATCGTGATACTATTGCATCGTGACCCAAGTATCATGATTGCGAGATTCTTGCCAATATCCACCCCTAGTTTTTGACAATGTGAATTTTTAGTTTAGTAAATATTGACCCCTTTTTGAATTAAATATACTCACAACTTCCTGTGTAGGATCCATATGGAGTCATATGGACCCCCCCCCCCCCCCCCCCCCTTTTGGAATGACCAGAAACACCTGGATAACAACAGTGCTACTAGTAATGTCTACCATTACATAACTACATACATTAATAGATGTAATTCCTGTTCTCTTCCATCTCAGGGCAGAACTGTTCGTTGTTCTGTTAAGAACAAAACCAGTGCCTCCTGTTGTCTGGAGAAGAACCATGATGTCTTCCTGATGGTGGATGATGGGAGAGAAGGTCACAGAGGAGGAGAGAAGAACTTCTGGGTCAAGTTCGAGGAACAAATCTCCACACGACACATCGAGGGTAAGAGATGGTGGATGTTGATGATTTGTTTTTAGTGGACTTAACGCCTGTATCAAAAGGTGAATTAAAAGTAGTAAAATAGCAGAAACTATAATAGTTTATCTGTAGTTGTTTTTGTGTTGAACTTCTGCTAGACAACAGCTATTGATTGTTTTCTGGAGTGATTATTCCATCTACTGTAGGACTTTGGGACTGAGTTACTAGGGCCCAAAGTGGACGGGCCTTAATTATTTTATACTTTAGCTATTGAAAAATAGCAGATATACAAGCTGACAACGTGGCACCGAGTGCCGCGCTGCAAGTTTGTAGATCTGCTATTTTTTGAAAAGTCGTGAAAATGTGAGCAAATCTTTGAATATATATGTTATGTTTTTGTTTTTTTCACCAAAAAATTGCTTCTGGGGGGTGTCCCTGGAACTAAATATTTAGAGATGGGGGTCCATGGCCAAATACATATACTTTTGGCAGTCCTTCGCATGAAAAGGTTTGAGCACCACTGACATAGAAACATGGAAGGATTTTAAATATTCAAAGATTTGCACAAATGTTCAAGATTTTTCAAAAATAGCAGATCTACAAGCTCACAGCACGGCACAAGCTGTGAGCTTGTATATCTGCTATTTTTCAATAGTTAAAGCACAAAATAATGCGTTCACAGTCTAAATGGGTTAAACCCCCTCCCCTAAGAAGAACATTCATGGGGGGCCCGCAGTGGCCGACCCCGTTGACCACGGTCAAGATTTCAGACTCAACTGGCGGTCGGCGGGGCGGGCGGGTTATCGCCTGCTCTTATTTGCCTTTCTTAATAAGAGTAGGCCTATAAGAAGAATATAACGGTTTGAATACACTTGAATTGAGCATGAGCGAGTGAGTTTTAAAATGCGCCAGAGAGGAGGTTTCTCCTCCGCTCCTTGGTGTGAGGACCGTCCCAATTCCGCTCCTGTTGGGGCCGCAAACCACATTTGCCAACATTTGCGCCTCGCAGACACTCGACGCTGACACAGTCAGACACACAATGTGAGCAGAGCAGAATGCACAAACAATTCAGCAAGTGTCGCTGATCAGGATTTCACTTAAATGTCTCTGTCATCCACACAAGTCTGTTTATAAATAGCCTTTTGTGTCAGTTAAATTATATCACCAACCAGCCAGGATACAATTTGAAACGGTGAGACGGATTTTTGACTGAATGAACCACACTCACCTCGAGTCGCCCCATCTCTCATCTCCAATCTGGTGATTAATCAATAACCAACAGGATTTAATATTGTCTGTCTTTTGCTTGTCTTTTGCTGTCTGTTGAAACACCATTCTTACCCCGACGATGCCCCTGATTTAGCTGCGATTTAACTTTTGAAAAGTTGTGAAAATGTGAGCAAATCTATTAATATGTTTTTTTTTTTTTTTTTTTTTTGACAAATTTGCTTCTAGGGGGGGTCCCTGGAACGAAATATTTTGAGATGGGGGTCCATGGCCAAATACATATAATTTTAGCAGTCCTTCACATGAAAAGGTTTGAGCAACACTGACATAGAAACATAGGTTTAAAAAAAAAAAAAAAACTTAGAAGGATTTTAAATATTCAAAGACTTGCACAAATGTTCAAGATTTTTCAAAAATAGCAGATCTACAAGCTCACAGCGCGGGACTCGGTACCGCGCTGTGGTTTGCTATTTTTCAATAGTTAAAGCACAAAAGAATGCATAATAATGCATTCCCAGTCTAAATGGGTTAAACCCCCTCCCCCTATGAAGAACATTCAGGGGGGGGGGGGGGGGGGGGGGGGGGTGCTTGCAGTAAATCCTTGTACCCAGGGCCCAGAATCTGGTGTGACACCCCTGGGCATGATATTTCAAAATAAAGGTTTTTCCATCCCGGGTCCGTTACAATGAAGGAGGAGTTCATTTCTCAGTTGAGTTATGATTAATAAAATTGTAATTTTATTTTCTTACAGACAGCAGCAGCATTACCATTCCTGTCCTCTGCATGCTCATATCAGGAGAGTTATCCATGCTGGAGGTACAATCACTGCTTCTTAATACTATAAAACATTCATCCAATATCCTTTACATTACAATGACTGTATACCGTATAACTTCACTTTTATGTCATAGCTGCTTATTTATGTCTGTCTGTCTGTCTGTCTGTCTGTCTGTCTGTCTGTCTGTCTGTCTGTCTGTCTGTCTCTCTCTCTCTCTCTCTCTCTCTCTCTCTCTTTGTCTTTCTCTCTCTCTCTCTCTCTCTCTCTCTCTCTCTCTCTCTCTCTCTCTCATCAGAGGGTGGATCTGTCTCTGAAGAGCGCCACACCCTGGTTGGTGCTGTCAGGTTCAGGAGGTGTGGCTGACCTCTTGATTGACATCTTGGAGAACCAATCACCTGCCTCTGCTGCTGCTGATCTTGTTAGAGTGACAGAACTGGTCCAGAAACACTTCCCTTCTGAAGCCCTGACAGATCAACTTGTTGAACAGGTAAGAGCAGTGATGAGGCTGAACCTGTAGCCAATCAGGGAGATTATTATTGGAAATCAGAGCAGAGCCTGGTGGCTTGTCACGTGAAGCGGTAATCTGAATATTTAGTTGTCATTGACATTGAGGATGAAGATACAAGGACACATGACAATAAAAGGAAGATAATTGCAGGAAGTGACCAAGAAGAGAACGTTGTTATTGGGATGGTAGCAGATAAACACATTGATGGCATCTTCAGAGATCCACATGCTGTGGGGGGATGGTCAGAATAGTGATCAAATGGATAAAGCTCTGGACATTCATGGGTTTGGAGAGTGTGAAGGCTTTTCAACTTGTAACTCAAAGCAGGAAGTAATATGTGGTGTACATTTCACACCAAGTTGACAACTTGACGTGTATGCAGAACGGTCCACGTCCCGCAAAGCATTGTGGGAAATGGATTAGTTTTTTTTAAGAGACTTTGAAGATGCACGTGTGATGCAGAACGCATCTGTGGGAACGCGGCCTCGGTGCGACAGGGAGTTTATTCCACAGTTTGAGGGCCAGGAGGGCAAACTGTCTAGGATGAGTGGATTTTTGACCAGCATCCCTGTGTTGGCTGATCTGAGTGAACGCGTGGGGTTGTAGGGGTTGATCAGGTTTTGGAGGTATGGAGGAGCCATACCTTTGGCTGCTTTGAAGGTCAGCATCAGTGTTTTGTATTCTATGCTTAAGTGCACATGCTGGGAGACCAGTGAGGAGAGAGTTACAATAGTCAAGTTTTGATATGACAGATGTCTGGATGAGGAGCTGGGCTGACTCCTGGGTGAGGAAGGGTCTGATTTTACGGATGTTATAGAGTGTGAACCTACAGGACCGGGTGACTGATGCAACGTGTGCTCTGAATGATAGCTGGCTGTCCAGGACCACACCAAGTTTTCTAGCAGTTGGAACCGAAGTCACCAATGCATTATCTATAGAAATAGTGAGATCTTGCGTTTGGGTTCAGCTTGAGGTGGTGGTCTGAGTGAATGGATCGGGTCGGCGAGTGGTGACTGTGTGCAGCCTGTGTGCATCCGTGTGCGTTTTGTGTACTCGCAAGTGCGCGCACGGGTGCCCTGCACACTCAGTGGTTTACTGGTGTCACTTAAAAATCGTCATTCATTTTCCCCATAGACTTTTACAAAAATATTTACCAGTAAGACTCCCTAATCGGGAGATAAGCGACCGTAGGATAGGGCAAAAATGTGTTTTTCCAAAATCTTCCTGATCCATGTTGATGACATGAGTGTAGACATGCTGTGTAGTGATTTTCTTGATTTTAGGGCAAAATCTGTAGGAGCAGTGTCCAAAAATGTGTTTTTAAAAATCGGCCTGAAGGTGGCGCTATATGGGACAGATAGCCATCCAGGATGGCAGTGAATCATGACCATACAACCTTGATCCTATGTGAAAATATATTTTAATATTAAATTATACTACATTTAAAAACTACCCTTTGTTTAGCGATTTTTCAAACTGTTCTTTTCATAGAAACAAAGGTTGTATGGTCATGATTCACTGCCATCCTGGATGGCTTGGTTCTAGGCTTAACATAATTGTAATAAATATTTTTATAAAAGTCTATGGGGACAAACATGACAGGTGGATTTTTTTGCAAGGCAGCTTTCATCTTAACTACGTTGTTTTTTGCCACATTTCTTTTCATTTCCCCACGTTCTGTCTTTTGGCCCACTCTGTGGTTTAGACCAGGGGTCTTCAACGTTTTCAGGCCAGGGACCCCCAAACTGATGGGGAGATGGAGCAGGGACCCCCTACCTCCAACATGCATGTACAAGTGGCCGTACCACTGCCATTTATAAACATACCTTATTAACTGAGAACCAATGTCAATACTATCAATCTATCACTAAGAATCTGTCAATTGCACAATAATCATGTTTACAAGCTATTCCAAAGAGACAGAATTATGTTTTTTTTTTCTCTAACAATTTTGGGGCCCCCTGCAGTATCCCCGCGGACCCCCTAGGGGTCACGGACCCCCTGTTGAAGACCCCTGGTTTAGACTATAGGGACTAGCTAGGGATGGGGACGGTAACCGCGATACTGCTGTATCGCGGTATACCGCGGCCTACCGCGGTGTCAGGGTCCTTACCGCGGTAAAAAAAGAGGCTATTTTTTATTGAGAACGAGCGAGTTTTAAAACGGGGGACAAACGAGGACCACATGCACTCCATGCCGCTCTGCTCTGGGCCGCCTGCCACATGTTTGGAAGCTCGGGCTTTTACGTCAGATTCGGAGACACAGACCTGCACTGCACTGGGCAGCAGCCTCGTAGTCTGCTATTGGAGCAGCGTTAACTTTCTCTATAATCCACACGACACAAGTATGTTTATTATACATACATTGTGGCAGTTTCTTTTTTATTCATACGGGCGGTGCGCGAGCCGCGAGGACTAAAACCGAAAATGAAACTAGCTTTTACTTTTTCCACCACGTTGCCGACTTGAATTGCAGGAGCGCGTTGTGCCCTGTCGGTGATTTTACTACCTTTTGTGTCAAGTCTTGCAACTAAAACATGTCACTCAATCAATACGATTTGAGACGTGAGTTTACACAATCACTGTACACGATCTACCCGTCTCTCATCTGGTTGTTGTTCACACACCGCGTAGTGTGTCTGAAAAGCCCCAGTAGCCTACGTTACCCGACAGTGCACCGATCTACAAGCTCAGAATGCGTCGCGGATGCGACGTGTTGTGAGCTTGTAGATCTGCTCCTTTCAAAGCCAGACCCGCTGTACTGCATGGGGAGGTAGACTATAACTCGGGCAGTCGGACTGTGGAGCGGCGAATTTTGGGAAGATGATGGCAATATTTTGGCTTATCATCGCACCTTAATTAATAGATATGGGGATGCGGTAATTACCACAATACCGTCGGTAATGGGAAGACGATAACCGCGATAACAAAATGTCCATACCGCCCCGACCCTGCTTGTAGCTCTGCTTAGTGACTTCATGCACTGCCTCTCCCTGCATGTTGACGTGCGTAGCAATCTCTTCAGCCTGCCTGACCGTCTGTACAGTGAGTCTGAGATAATGTCAAATCTTGCATCAATTGCAGCTTACATGAGACTTCTTTGTCCAGCATCCCAACGACAATCCGGTCCTGGATATTCTCTCCTCGGATCGCGTTAAAGTCTCATTGTTCACTGTTCAGACAGGTCATATAAAGCCCTTATGAAGCTCTCTGCTTTCTCCCCCGGCTTCTGAACACGCTGGTGACAACAACATTAGCGTGGGAAGTTGGGGTGCTGGGGGGCGCTCCCCTTTCCCCAGGAGCTGCCGCCTCTGCCCCCCCCCCCCCCCCCCCCACCCTTGTTCAAAGCAGTTGTCCTCAAAACCACTCGTGATTATGCTCCGTCCCGCGACAGCGTCGCGCGCAGTGAACAGCTGAAAACAACAGACCTCCAAGCTCACAACGGTCGCATCTGCAACGTGAGCTTGTATATCAGCTGTTTTCGGGCGCAATGCCGTTGCGGGGGTGAAGTATATGTGGAGCGTCACTTCCCAGTCACCAGTCAACACAGAGAGGAGGTTGAATGAACTGAAAGCAGTGCTCCCCTAAACAACAGGTTTGGGGGTCTGTTGGGAACCGAATGATTATTTTAATTCATTTGATTAATGTTGGTAAACAAGAAATCTGTCTATATATCCTGCTGGTAGGCTGGTCACAATTATTACATAATCTTCACAATTATTTGACAAAATCACAAGTATTCTTTTCTTCCGCTTGATGAACGTTATTGTCCAATGTGTTCATTCTGAGGTCCGTGAACGGTGCTCGTCGGCTCGTTCGCGCAGGCGTCCGCGGTCGCCCGAGTCTCGTCTTTCTTTGCCTTCACATTGAAGCGTTGTGTGTGAATCTCCTCCTCGTTATGTCTCCCAAGTAAAGCCTGACTATACTTCGTTGTACAGTATGACGTGTGTTGCATGCCAAAAATAGCTGATCTGCAAGCTCACAACACGTCACATTCACAAGATGTTGTGAGCTTGTAGATCAGCCATTTTAACCATGCGGAAACATACAGGATGTGCGTGACGGTTAGAAACTTCTGCCTTCACAATAATGGTGAGTAAAGAATGGGCACCTAAACATTATGGGCATGTTTAAAAATAAAATGCAAAATAAAAATAACTAAGTTACCGGTAGTTAATTTTGGGGAACCATTAACTTTAGTTCAAAATGTGGAATTATGAATCATGAAATTAACTAGTTCATTTTAGAATGTTGTGAACTTGAATTAGAACTAGTTCATGTATAGGAAGTGAACTATACTTATTTTCTATGGATTACACAACCCATGAAGCCTTTTTGTTTTCATCACATTCCTAAGACAATAAAGGAGGAGAAGTCTCCAGTAGAAGACTTTTGTAGTCTCCAAGCCCCCAGAACGGCTTGTAAATATTGAAGCGGCTGCCCTACTGGCCAAAGCTGGAACTTCAGGCGGGGTGAAACATACAAGCACGAGCATAAGAGCGCGCAGCTGGGGTCTACAATAGGGTTCAATGGACGTTGACGTCGTTCGTGACGTCATTACGTCTCGACGTCAAACATTTTGGCACATAGGTATGTGCCAATTTCCCCCAGAATGCACCTGGATTCAGCTACTTCTGCATGCTTCAAAACGCCACTGAGCACTTGCATTGAAATGAATTGCTGGGGGCGGGGCTGTTCAGTCTCTATTTAATATATATGTTACAGTCAGTTTGGGTAACTCAGTCAGATTGTGGTAAGAGCGCTTGTTTTGTCGTTCACCACACACCAATCACCACCAGATGGCGACAACAGCCATTCACTAGTGTAGGCGCTGGCGTCACTCTCTCTTTCTTTATTTACTAGCCTAGCTCGGCAGTGTTTAGCCATTAGCTTACTATGCCTTACTCTAACCCTAACCCTAACCTTAACCTCAGTAAAACTATGCCTAACCCTAACCCTAACCCTAACCCTAACCTCCGTGGGGTGAGGCGCTATCATTCCTGCCGACGCTACGTTGTTGTGGCTCAAAGCGACCGCTTGTTGCGCCCCGCGCCGCACGACGAGTGCTCCGTTTTCTCTATCTGACTGTTTCTCTATCTAACCGTGACATATATACTCTATGGTAGTCTCCTACCAGAGACATTAGCATCGTTATCGGCTCAGGAATACGACAAAAAATAAATAAATCTCCATTTTGAGTGAACTACTCCTTTAGATGGTGTTGGATGCAGTCAGGAGATTCCTGGACGTGGTGGATGTTAGAGGAGAGGACATTAAACTGAGAGAGGGATTCCCAGCAACTCATACAAATGGGACATGTTGGGAATGGGAATACTGTAACGTTAGTGAGAGCTGTGACATAGTCGCAGCACAGTAAAGATATCAGTAGGGGGCGGTAATGCAATGCACATGGATGCCAACTGCCACAATACCCCAAAAAGAACAAGAAGAAGAGAGTCTTGTTTTCAGATCAATAACAGGGGTCCAGTTATCCAGTGTGGGTACCATTTGGTCTTGCCTGCAATACGGCCGTGGGGGTCCTGCGCTTGCGACTGATGTCACACAATATGATTGGCACTCCGTCTGAACGATGACGTGGCATGTTGTGATTGGCTTTTGGCCGCAGGGTGGCCGTGGTTCAGCCAGGGCTGGGGGACCGCAGCGGGGGTCCGCGAGAGGCGCCACGGGGCCCGGTGGTGGGTCGGGAACCCGTGGTGGGTCGGTGGTGCCTCTCGCGGACCCCTGCTGCGGCCACCCCGGGGTCGGCGGCGAGGAACCCCCGGGGTGGCCGACCGTCAGTCGCAAGTGCAGGACCCCCACGCCCGTATTGCAGGCGAGCCCAAATGGTACCCACACCGGATTTAACATGAAACCAACTAAAAGTAGAATTAAAAGTTCCTATAATTGGCCGCAAGTTGCGCTGTTCTGGTACCAAAAGCAACATGTTCTCCATAGGACTCCATTCATTTCCCCGAACTTTTACATTTGATTTTATTACCTTTATAAACATTGTCATAAATACTTCATGAATGAATGAATGAATGATATTTATATAGCGCTTTTCCAAACACAGTTCCAAAGTGCTTTCCAGACATACTGTATTAAAAACAAGAGCAAACATTAGTAAACTAAAACAAATCAGAATAACATTTAAAAAAAAAGAGAGAGAAATCAAAACAAACATTTAAAACATTTGAAACACCATACCCTTAGGGATAAAGAGGGCACTGACTCTGCTAGCCTAAGATCCAAGGGCAGGTTGTTCCAGAGCAGAGGTGCCCGGGCCACAAAAGCCCGGTCCCCCCACGTGACACAGGAGGTGTTATCCAGGAGGGCCTTATCCAAGGATCTGAGGGTGCGTACAGGTTTATAGGGTTTCAGCAAGTCAGTAATGTAACTGGGGTGTGGTATGTTACCTGCAACACCAGGTCTTATGGGATAAGTCGCTTTAGATTAAAAGCATCTGCTAAATACCTAAACTGTAGACTGTAAACTGATATACAGCTGCGTGTCGTCCGCATAACTTTGAAACTGAATACCATGGTTTCTAATTATGTTGCCAATAGGCAACATGTAAATACTGTAGGGAGCCTAAAATTGAGCCTTGGTGGACTCCACATTTAAAAGGAGCCTGTGAAGATGAGGCCTCCCCAATTACCACGGAAAAAATTCTGTCAAACCACTCTAGTGATCCCTCATTCAGGCCGACCATGTTTTTCAAGCATTCAATTAAAATAAGGTGATCAACCATGTCAAATGCAGAGCTAAGATCTAAAACCCACTGTCCGCATTTAGTAAAAGATCATCTGTAACTTTTAAAAGTGCTTTTTCTGTGCCGTGCAAGGCCCTAAAACCGGATTAAAGACACGATTAAAATTCATAAAATGAATCAGTTGCTTGGACAAGCAACTTCGATAAGAACTGTAGTTTGGAGATGGGTCTAAAATTATTTAAAACTAGGGGATCCAGTGACACTTTAAAAAAAAAAGAGGTTTACTAGGTTAACATTTAATAATTGTCATCATGTCATCTAGGCAGTGAGAAGTGGAGCGCTTTTTTTCTCTTCTTGGCTCCGTCCGGTTTGTGCAGTAGTGGTGAAGGTGGATGGGGGATATGGTCGTTTTATTTTTGAACAAATCAAGCGCTTGCTTTCTCTTGCCTGTGACGTCAACACCCATGCTTGACTGTGCAGCTGAGCGGAGCGCTCAGCAGCCAGTCACAGACGGAGCGGAGAGCTCAAACGGAGGACAGTAAATAAACTTGGCTAGGTTGTCGTTGATATTGATAGTGTGGTGTAGTTGTGGATTGGACTTTTTAATTCGCTTGTATCGCCATGCGGTCGCTATTCTGCATCGATGCGGTGACGTGACATAATCGATTATAGCCTATGTTTGTTGATTTTCCTCAACGGTGATCCGATAGCTTAGCAACATGCTAACGCTAAATTAGCTCTGGTCCATATCGTTAGTGGAGAACTCCACTCTCTAACGCTATGGACCAGAGCAGAGCTAACGCTAAATCAACGCTATCATGCCGTTCCATCTGCCTCTTATTAGACAGAACAGAGATTTCTCGCATTTATTTTAAGATGAGGCAGAGAGAGGGTGAGAGAAAAATGAGGCAGAGTCACAGACAGTTCTGAAAGCGGAGAATACAACAATCATCTGTGGTTTTACAACACTGTTTCCCAAGCACTGGGTTGGGACCCATTTGTGGGTCGCGAAAACATTTTTATGGGTCCCTTAATGTTTGGTTTCCTACATTTAGTTTTGTATAATTTAAAAACATTCAAAAAACATTCTCCCCCAAAAATAATAACATTTAAAGATTTAAAATAAAGAAATATTTTTTCCCCTTATAATTTCATGAATAAATAAAATAAAAATCTAAGAAATTATCTTAGAAAACACTGACCTATTTAAGAAGTAAGATAGAAAATAGCCGATATACAAGCTCACAGCGTGCATTGTGTCTGTCTATGCCTGTCTATTAAAGACAACTGTCTGTAGGCTATATTATATTTATAATTTTCTTCATTATATCTAGATAGAACAATCGGTAGGCAACAAGTCCAATTTTGCTGCATGTATTGTATATGAGTAAGTCACTGTTTTACCCAGTTAGAATCGTGCAAATTCACCCTATCGACCCAAAAAAGGTAAAAAATGTCGTGCCGTGCTATGCGCGGCGAACAATTTTGTACCAAAAAAGTTGTCACCTTTTTCACCTTGGGTCTGTTTGCATGTCTGGATGCGCGGGTCAGGGTTTTTTCATAACCCGCAAAGCCCACAGCCCGCACGGAACGTAACCCGCCCGCCCGCGCCGCAGAACAATATAAAAATCAACGAATCCGCCCGCCCCGCAACCCGCATTTTAAAAAAAAGATGGTCTATCATCTCCACAATAGCTCATCTTTATATACGGCTCTTCTAAGCACCCAAAGTCGCTTTACAGAAAGGTTTACAGTAGCACAGTATTGTCATGGGCTAAATAAACAAACATGTTGTTCAAATTGGGGTTTAGCCTAAAGGACATTCAAAGACGTTCATTCTCTCTAAATCGTGGGGGCATCGTCGGGGTAAGAATGGCGTTTAAGGGTTTATGTCAATGATCTGTTCTGTGCTCACATTGTCTGATGGTGTCAGCAAGCGCAGATGTTGGCAAAATGTGGTTCGCGGCCCCAACAGGAGCGGAATTGGGACGGTCCTCGCACCAAGGAACAGAGGAGAAACCTCGCTCCTCTCTGCTCATATTCAAAACGCATTCAAACGCATTCAAAAAAGCGCATCACTACTGGGTACCATTAAAACAATGATGGCAGACACTCATCATTTTCGCTCTGATGGAAACCAATGGGTCAAGTGATGGTTCCCACTGTCCATATTTTGTATGGTCTATGGTCAATATTCAGCAATGTGAAGGCATGGTTAAAGGCATGGTAAGGCTGGTATGGCATGGTAGTTTGTTTTAAAGAAAAATGTTTTGGCTTATACTTATCCATAATCAGACAAGGTTGTGGATGTATTTGTAGGCTATATTATATTTGTATGTCTCTGTTTGCTGTTTGAATGTGTGTTGAAAGCTTAGTTAACTCCTGGATGTCTGAGATTAAGTTAGCAACTCCTCTAAAACAAATATAAATACTGCCTGTATGCCTGACCACCCATGAGTTTATCCGACTCATTCCAGTGGGAAAATAGCTTTACTAGTTTGAATCCAACATGTGTTGCATCATCATCCGCATGTCATCCTCTCTCTTGCTTCCACTGTGTAGAGTCAAACAGAGCAGAACGTGCTGTAGTGTGTGTGTGTGTGTGTGTGTGTGTGTGTGTGTGTGTGTGTGTGTGTGTGTGTGTGTGTGTGTGTGCGTGTGTGCGTGCGCGCGATGATTAAACTAAACTTTCTGTTTTGCAGAAATGTCCAATGTGCTCATGCTATGACCTTTGACCTTGACCCCCAGGTTCAGAGCATCTACCATAACAGGAAGTTGATAACATTCTACCATGAAGAGAAGGACAGACCAGAAGACTTTGATACAGTCATGATCAAAGCCCTGATGCCAGGTACAATATAGAACAATAATTAATATTATATTTAATAGTCCTTATTTCTGGGAGGTGAAAAACACTGTGGGCTACAACACATTTAGTGCAGGAACAAACACTCAAGTTTTTGAGATACGCCTCCCTGGGGTCGGGGAAAACACACACACACACACACACACGCACGCACGCACGCACGCACGCACGCACGCACGCACGCACACGCACACACACACACACACACACACACACACACACACACACACACACACAATAGTAAGAGTACAGTAGGAACAGTATTACATGTGAATGCTGCTCAGAAAATGTCACCTTTTTCTATTTCCGCATATAAAAAGGCCAGGCCTTATATAAATGGCTGCTGATTCGCAATAGAAGCAAATATTGGCATAATGTTGTTTTAGGGTGTAGGGACACTAACTGTAGACCATATATGGCTAGGCCTATGAAAGTATGAAAACAACCAGGTAGAAAATGAGAAGTGCAGTGATGAGTCACTTCAAGGATGAATGTCATTCTTTTGCAGTAAAAGTACAGAGAAACTCTTAAAGGAGGACTTCACCACTTTTCAAACTATCTTCATATAATAGGTCCTCACTAATGTCCATGATAAAATATCACAATTCTTTTCTACTTTGTTTGGGTCTCATAGGAGAGCTGTGGGTGGGTCAAATCCTTCCACCGGTGACATCATCAATGGGAAATGCAAGATAATAGAAACTGCAGGCTTTCTATTCCTGAAAAGTTGCAATGTTAAAGTGGAAGCCATTGTTCTCGTGATAATAAAAATCTAAATATTTATTTTCAAAAATATTGTTTAAAAAAAACTGTCAAATGATGATGTCACCGGTGGATGGATTTGACAGCTCTCCTATGAGACCCAGACTGAGTAGAAAGAAATTGTGCTATTTTATTATGAACAATAGTGAGGACCTATTATATGAAGACAGGTTGAAAAGTGGCGAAGTCCTCCTTTAAACATGAAAAAACAATGTCTTCTTTTTGGTCCTGCAATAATTATTATTGATTTAACTGTGTGTGTGTGTGTGTGTGTGTGTGTGTGTGTGTGTGTGTGTGTGTGTGTGTGTGTGTGTGTGTGTGTGTGTGTGTGTGTGTGTTACAGCCAGTAAGCAGTGTGCATCAGGTAATGCCTTCCCTTACAGTAAGGAGCTGTTTCTATCACTGAGATGGAACAGAGTGGACATTGCCAGCAGTCAGCTCTTCAATGATGACATCGAACAGACGGTGAGAAACAACATCACAACTGTGTGAAACACAGACAAAGACACACACTGCACACACGCATGCACACACGCACGTACTTGTTTTTGCTACATACTGAGGACTTTACATTGACTTCCATTCATTTTTCTTCCATTCCTGTGGCCTTACCCTAACCCCTAACCCTAAACCTAACCCCTAACCCTAACCCTAACCCTAACCCTAAACCTAAACCTAACCCTAACCCTAACCCTAACCCTTAACACAACCCCTAAATTTAGTGAGGACCGCAACTTAGTCCTCACTTTCCAAAAATGTCCTCACCCTGTTGGTTAAAACCTATTTCTGATGCTCACTAGGTAGTAAGAACCAGGACGCACACGCACACGCGCACACACACACACACACACACACACACACACACACACACACACACACACACACACACACACACACACACACACACACAGTGACAGATTGTGTGCATTTATTTTAGGATAATGAATTCAAATCTCAATATTGTTTCCTTTTTTTGTTTTCTGGTTTACTTTTTATAAACAGTTTGATAACCTGTCTTTTACCTCCACTGTGTCCAACAGGATGAAGCTCTGAAGGACTGCATGGCGTTCGCACTGACCAATGACATGACACCGTTTGTAAGTCTGTTCATTGAGAAGAAGTTCAACTTCGAGGAACACCTGACTTATGGCCTCCTGGAGGAACTCTACAGCAGAGTGGATAAAGACACACTGCTCTACAAGCTGCTACTGGAGCGCCTGAAGGAGAGACTGGGAACCTCAGACCTTGACTCTCTGAAAGAGATCAGCCTGTTGGAGGTGAGGTTATGTTCAGACAAATATATTATTATCCTTGATCAGTGGTTCTGTTCACTCACTACTTAATGTTGTATTATATTATTACTATATAATGTTGGCACAGCACAATCTACTTATTGTAATATAAAGCTATGTATTGGTGAATAATATACTGTATGAATCTTTATTTCTGAAAAAAGAAAGAAAGAAAGAAAGAAAGAAAGAAAGAAAGAAAGAAAGAAAGAAAGAAAGACATCGGACAAAGCCTGATTTGAGAGGAAAGTTGTCCTCTGTGACAGGATTGTCTTATTTCCTCTTTCTGCCTCTTCTCTGTCTCTCCAGGTGTCAGGTGTCTTGAAGAAGTTCATGGGTGAAGAGAAGCCGTTCTACTTCACTGCTCTGGGTCTAGAAGACTTCACCTCTGGCAAGAAGGCTCTGGAGGTATTCTTCTGAACATATAATACTGTTATGTTGTTTCATCTACTCTTTAAACATGAACCCTAGTGTCCCTGTTCTGGGGTTGAACACTCTGTGTGATGGCAGAAAGTTTAGTGTAGAAGGAAACTAAAAATATGCAATTCTGGGAAATTGCAAGTGTGGTTGCTGTGACGCGAGCCACACTTGCAAATGGATTTTATCTTACCATTTAAATGTTCCCCATTCAAGTCAATGGGGAAAATCAATTCATTAATGGCCATATATGGAGATTTCTCTGTCAGTCCTTTTATGCCCATATGTGGAGATCTATGATGTCATCAATGTAAAGCCCACATATTTGAATGCCTATATATGGACATACTGGTCAGTCTCATATGGTCTATGGCAGTGGTTCTCAAAATGGATTTCGAGGACTCTGTGGGTTCCTTTAGTTTAGGGGGTCTAAATTGACCCATACAAGTCAGTAACTCTGACAGTGTACAGAACATTATGTATGTATTTAATTAAGTATGGCGGATTACAGTAAGTATTTTGCCATTGCATGGCAGGCACAACTTAATTAATTAATTAATCTAAATGAAGCTATATACCTTATCTAGTTGCCCTGTTAGGGCAACCACACTAATAATTGGAGGCCTTGTAATGATAACAGTTTAATAGTTAGTTTCCAGCCTCTACTATGCTGTACTATTATAACGATCTGTTTGTTTTATCAAATTAATTCTTTATTCAGTTTAACACAAGTCAATGAAGGCCTGGTCAGTTATATAAATCTAAGCAAATAGCCCTGGAGATATGTTTATATTATCTAGGTCAGGGCTGCCCAAAAGGTAGATTGTGATCTAACAGTAGATCACAAAGGCTGTGCAGGTAGATCACATGACATGCACCTAATATACATATAATTAAAATATAAAATAAAATATTCATACTACACAAAACCCCTCTTTTTGGGATCTGTCACTTGAATTAAAGTGACTTGATTGATTGACATCAAGAAGGGCCTGTCGGCTCCCTTCATGGCATCTAAAGTAGGCACCCCCCCCCCCCTCCCCACAATGCAATGCTTTGTTTACAAGAGTCAGTAGCATTACAAATAATCTGAAAACCTACCACTTCCACGCAGAATGGGATGAAGTCTTTCCCCCCATTATTTTTCATTTCAAGTGCGTTTGTCTCATATGTTATACGTAACGTCAGTGCCACTATTCCAAAGCCCCATCAGGTAATGTTTTGGGGGTGGGTAGATCATGTCGAGCTGGTCAGGTTAAAAGTAGCTCTCAAGTAAAAAAAGTGTGGGCACCCCTGCTCTAGGTGATACTATAACACTATTTTCTGTATTCTGTTTGATGTTGGTAATGTTTGTAAACATTGGAGTAAAATAAACCTACATTGTGATTTATGATGGGGAAAATAGTTCAAAATAGCATATTTTTCCAATTACAAATCAAACTTTTTAACTATATAAGCCCAATGTATCTGTTCAAACAATCCCCCATTAGTCATTTAACGTTTATTTTCCATTTCCTCTTCATAGTTCTGTTCTTCTCTCCTCAGCGTTCCAAAGATCTGCTGAAAGGAGAATGTTCATACAGGAACCAGCTCTGTGAATCCCCCTGGACTGATCTCTTTATCTGGGCTGTCCTACAGAACCGCAATGACTGGGCTGACATCTTCTGGGAGAAGGTAAAACACCTGATGCTCATAAATGTACATGTGCATGTATATAGTGTGTCTGTATTAACCAGTCCTCTGTCACTCTGTGTCTATCTGCCCCTCTGTATCGCTGTCCATCTGTCCCTTTGTCTCTGCGTCTCTATGTCCATCTGTCTCTTTGTCTCTCTGTCCCTCGTGTCTCTGTCTTCTGTCCATCTCCCAGACAGAGGAGCCAGTGCTGAATGCTCTGAGTGCCTGTAAGATGCTTAAAGAGATGTCAAAGATGGAATATGAGACAGAGACCGGACGTTCCATGAAAGAGCTGTCACTTAAGTTTGAGAACCTGGCACATGGTGAGTATTAGATAAATTATTAAAGATAAATATGGATCTATAAATCCATAGTTAAAATAAAACACAGAGACCAAAGGACTATATCTTTTAGATTGCTGTATTTGAGAGGAGTCAGACAGAGGAGACAAACAGTGAGCTTACCATAGCGGCAGCTTGATAATTCTCTCTCTCCTCCAAGATGGAGGAGAACAGTATATAAAGAGTACAGTTTATGACAGTAAGAATCGTGGGACTTATTGATTCGTTCCCATATCATAACAAGGAAGTAACAGGAAGAAACTGACACGTAGTTGGTAATTTTCCACTAGTGACATACAGTATATCATGATTTCGTAGCCAGGGCAACCAAAGTTACTATGACCTGTAATCAGTGTGCCTGAACCTACAGTATGCGACCAAAATGTGGTCTTCTAATACTGTAAGTTCAGTTCATAATATATAACCTTATATGGTCATATGAGCTTCATACACAAACATAGAATTATGGTATAATAATTCATATCTAACAGTGAGACCTTAAATAAATCATCAAACTGATGTTTTGTGGTTCCTGAACTGATATCCAGCGTTACAATCCAGTGTTACAGGAATTTAACTGCTCTCCCAGAACCCTAACCTTACTGTAACCACAATGAACCATTTCTACCCTGATGTCTAAACAACCTTTTACCTTTAGTTTTATTAGTGTATAGTATTGCTATAGGCAACTCACTATTGTTCTCGCTCTGAGAATTCTTTGCCATCAAAGTGAAGCTGCTTTTTGTATACTTTTGCACAAACATAAGAGTTAATCTTGTGGCCATGCTTCACACAATGTCACTGTCTCATGATTCACATGACATCACAATATCCAATATAAATGGAAAGACAGAATTCATTTCCCAGTGGATTCCTCACAACTCACGCTTGCCATTTCCCAGAATTGCACATTTCTATTTTTGCCAGACCCATGAAATGGGTAGGCCTACATAAGCAAATGTCGGTCTGTCCGGGTTTTCTATATAAAGGGTATATATGATGATGACATGATGATGACATGCCTACAAAAGGCATGATGTCATAAATGATGATGACAGACAGGGGGTCTGGCACAACCAGGTTGACCTGGTCTAGTTTAATTAGGCTATTTATTTCAAATATTTTATTTTATTTTATTTTATTTTAGTTTATTTTAGTACAATTTCAACCTTTGAAAGGCCACTCTGCTATGGTTTTGCAATGCACTGTGGGTAAGGTAGTGCTATAGCTCATATGAAGCAGAAAAAGCCAAAATCTAGTTCAAACTCTCTCCATCTCTCTCTCTCTCTCTCTCTCTCTCTCTCTCTCTCTCTCTCTCTCTCTCTCTCTCTCTCTCTCTCTCAGATGGAATGGTTCCATGTTACCAGAGTGATGAGAATAACTCCTTTGAGCTGCTCAACAAAGTGTCTCCAGTCTGGGAAACAAACTGCTTCAAGATGGCCATAGCTGCTGAATCACTCCTCTTCTTCAACCATGATGGATTAGAGGTTTGTCCTTCTCAGACTGTCTGGTTCAGCTGGTCACAGTCTGAGTTATGTTACTGAGTTATGGTTCATGTACAACCAGGCATTGACACTAAGGCTTGCCCACCTGCCCTCGGCAGGTAAATAAAACATCAGGGCAGGTGAAGTTGGCTTTCAGGTTGCCCGACAGGGCAAGTGCTCATTTGAGAGGGGACACAAATGTCTATAAACACAACACGAGATATCTGTCTAAACACCTGAACGTGGCCAGTGCGCTGTGTCTTCTGGTCTGTAAAATAAGAGCACTATTTACCTATAATGTGCTGTTTTTACTGTTGCTACATTTAAAAATATAAAATAACAAGTGTGAAACCATAGACATATTCAATCATAGCTAAAGTATTTGGTATTTGGATTTGGAAGTATTGAGTATGACATTTTATTGCACAGCCCCAGAAAGTAAAGAAATAAGTGTTAAATTGAGCGGTAATTAAAATCGTACCTATCATTTTATAATGGACGATTTACTTTTCGGGCAAGTGGGCATTACCTTCGGGCAAGTAGAACATGACCTGTACTTGCCCGATGGGCAAGTGCCTCTGAGACCTTAGTGTCAACCCCTGTACAACACAGAGCGGTCAGTCAAAATATCTGTTTTGTCTGTAGCCAAATGAAGAGTTCCTGTGAGCTGTGGGTAGGATTTAATACTGTAATAATACTTACTTGAGGTCCATAAAAATATGTCTGCGTCCCTGAAACTGGTCCTGGCCCACTGTTTGGAAGCATTGGTGTTAGAATGTGTTATGAACCCATGTCTCTGCTGGACACATGGGTAATTGATTAACTTACACTATCAGGGTAAGACAATCAGAAACACAGTTGGGCAGGTCTTGCCTTCTGGGGAACACACACACACACACACACACACACACACACACACACACACACACACACACACACACACACACACACACACACACACACACACACACACACACACACACACACACACACACGCAATAGTTAAAGGGGCCCCACCATGCCTTTCAAAATATATATTTTAGATAAATATTGGTCCATAATACGATTTTATACAGGTTTTAGCCTAAACAATCACTCAGATATTTAAATGTCATGTTCTGTCTGTCTCCAATTCCAAGCCATTTCAGATGCAATACCAAAATGCCCTTTATTGGCAACGGTCGCTGTTTTTGGGCTTAAATTGGAACGATAAGAAGATAAGCGTGGTACCACAATGAGAACCATGTAGAGTCAATCAACTCAAGACAATTTTAGTACCACTGTACCTCATGGTTCCACCTCATATAGTGTCAATAGAATATAACCTCCCAAAAAGTACCGCCCCCTTCTCTCGGGGGCCCAATAGGAAATGAGCCCCTTTGTGACATAAAGAACGGCCTGTGACATAAACAAGGGCCTGATTTCAAAAGTGTAGCGTTCAGACACGCCCATTCAGAAAATCACTGAAGTGAAAGGCAAGGCTTAGAGTTAATGAATGAGTTTTTGGGGGACTGGAAGAGACACAAACAAGAAAAAAGGATAAATGTGAAATTCATGGTGGGGCCGCTTTAAAGGAAAATTCCAGGATAAAACATACCCCCCCCCCCCCCTTAATCTGCCTTTTACCATGAGTGTACATACCTGCTATGGTGGATTTCTGTTAATGTCGCCCCTGTTCAAAGATCCCGGGACTCATCGCGACCCCTCTCCACAGCTAAAACAGGGCTAAATATAAGTCCTGCTAAAGCGCTAATTTTCACCGCTCCAAAAGCACTTTTTTCGTCATAAATCTTGTATTCATAGTTCCAAGTGACACATTAATCCAATGTTATGTTTTACCCAGACTTGTTTTCCTTGTTGGGAAATGGTGAGTATTTACATCCCTATAGCACCCAGAGAAGAAGATTTTTTTTTTTTAAATTTATTCCACGCTGTTATATAATAATAATATATTCATGGAAATAAGTTAAACCATAGACTGTAAAATCGGAAATCTCGCGAGACAGAACAAGCCTTAATTCTTCTTCTCTGGGTGCTATAGGGATGTAAATACTCGCCATTTCCCTATAAGGAAAACAAGTCGGGGTAAAACATTGGATTAATGTGTCACTTGGAACTGTATAAATACAAGATTTATGAAGAAAAAAGTGCCTTTGGAGCGGTGACAATTAGTACTTTAGCAGGACTTATGTTTAGCCCTGTTTTAGCTGTGGAGAGGGGTCGCGATGAGTCCTGGGATCTTTGAACAGGGGTGACAATAACAGAAATCCACCATAGCAGGTATGTACAGTGTACACTCATGGTAAAAGGCAGATTAAGGGGTTATGATTTATCCTGGAATGTACCTTTAATACTGATAGCAGCACAAGCTTTTCATCTTGGAAACACAGCCTTATGCAGCTGTGTTGGTTACATCACTGTGCACTATAAGGTCAGGTGTACTATATATCTTTCTTTCTTTTTTTCTTTTTGTTTTCTGGTCTACATTTTACATCTACGTCTACATCTTTTTTAGCTCCACTGTGCCCAACATGATGAAGCTCTGAAGGACTGCATGACGTTCGCACTGACCAATGACATGACACCGTTTGTGCGTCTATTCGTTGAGAAGAAATGTGACTTTGAGGAATACCTGACTTATGGCCTCCTGGAGAAACTCTACAGCAGAGTGGATAAAGACACACTGCTCTACAAGCTGCTACTGGAGCACCTGAAGGAGAGACTGGGACGCCCACACCATGACTCCCTGAAAGAGATCAGCCTGCTGGAGGTGAGTTTAGATTTAGACAAATATATTATAATCCTTGATCAGTGGTTCTGAGGAGATGACCTTCACTCACTACTTAATGTTGTAATGTTGGTACAGCACAATCTACTTATTGTAATATAAAGCTAATGTGTAATTTATTGGTGAATAATATAGGCTAATCTTGATAATTCTATACTGTATGAATCTTTTTTTTTCTGACGAAAGAAAGAAAGAAAGAAAGAAAGAAAGAGAGAGAGAGAGGGAAATCAATCAATCAATCAATCAATCAATCAATCAATCAATCAATCGGACAGGAAATGTGTCCTTTGTAACAGGATTATCTTATGTCCTCTTTCTGCCTCTTCTCTGTCTCTCCAGGTGTCAGGTGTCTTGAAGAAGTTCATGGGTGAAGAGAAGCCGTTCTACTTCACTGCTCTGGGTCTAGAAGACTTCACCTCTGGCAAGAAGGCTCTGGAGGTATTAACATCTGCATGTAAACGTGAAGGCTCTGGAGGTATTAACATCTGCATGTAAACGTGAAGGCTCTGGAGGTATTAACATCTGCATGTAAACGAGAAGGCTCTGGAGGTATTAACATCTGCATGTAAACGGGAGGCAGACACACCAATGACACATGTTTCATTTACAGAGATATCTTCACTTTCCTACACGTTTGGTCATCTTCATTTTAACGTCTACTCAGGCTTTTGAGTTTCACTCCAGACCAGGAGTCTTCAACAGGGGGTCCGGGACCCCTAGGGGGTCCTCAGAGTTACTACAGGGGGGCCACCAAATCTTTGTGTGATAGGATCGTGTTTTTACATTAACCATGGAACAATGGAACATTAGCCAAAAATAGCAGATCTACAGTACAAGCGCGAGGCGTTGTGAGCTTGTAGATTGTCTATTTCTGGCCAAGAGGTTTGGTGTAGAGGGAAAAGAAGAGCAGACTAATGGTTCAAGTGGTTGAATGTCTGAAAATACACATTAATCCAACATACACTGATAGTGCTGTCAAACAAGTCTACACTGATATTGAAATATTCATATTTTAAACTGCAACACAATTGTATACAATAAATATATAGTGGTGGTCCCTGCTACATCTCTCTCTCTCAGCAAAGGGGTTCTTGGCCTGGAAATGTTGAAGACCCCTGCTCCACACAGTTTTTGATTCAGTATTTAGATATTTGATATTCATTTTTATCAGACCCCTTCCTATACAATACACATAGTGTGTCCAACACTGCCTCTATGCTAGGAAATAGAAAATACTTTTTAACTTAGGATGGTGCCCTGTGCTGCAGCTCCTAAAGCCCTTCCATTAAAAGCCTCCATGGCTGCGCTTGCTGACAATGGCTGCGTTTCCCAAAGCGCAGGTCGTACAAAGCCCTTCGTAGGACACTACGAAGGCTGTGGTCCTTACAATGACGGTGTTTCTCAAACGCACTCGTAAGCGCCCCTCTCAAAACAGCCTACGCATGCACTTAGGCTGGCCAGAGCCTTGTATTAGAGAGTTCTGCAAACTCTGGCCCCATGTGAACGGATATGATGCAATCAAAGCGACTTACAATAAGCAGATAATACATCACTATAATAAACAAGATAATATGTCAGAACATCAACAACATAACAAATGCAAATGAATATCAATCTAGAAAAAAACAATATAATCAGTAAAGAAAAAAAGGTTCTAGAAAACGTAAAAACAAATGCTAACTAGCTTCATGTATGGTCATTGAGTGTTTCAGTAGTGCTATGGGTCAAGGTGGAGTCTGAAAAGGTGAGTCCTCAGTCCACGGCGAAAGCTAGCGAGTGAGTCTGTTGTTCTAAGTGCAACAGGGAGTTTATTCCACAACTTGGGGGCCAGGAGGGCAAACTGTCTCGGACAAGTGGATTTTTGCCCTGGGGTTTTTAGCGAGGGTTCTGTCAGCATCCCTGTGTTGGCTGATCTGAGTGAACAGGTGGGGGTGTAGGGGTTGATCAGGTTTTGGAGGTATGGAGGAGCCGTACCTTTGGCTGCTTTGAAGGTCAGCATCAGTGTTTTGTATTCAGTGCGGGCCGCAACCGGGAGCCAGTGGAGGCTGCGGAGAAGGGGAGAGACATGTGAGAACTTCGGCTGGTTGAAGACCAGGCGTGCAGCAGCATTTTGGATCAGTTGGAGAGGTTTAAGTGCACATGCCGGGAGACCAGTGAGGAGAGAGTTACAGTAGTCAAGTTTTGATATGACAGATGTCTGGATGAGGAGCTGGGCTGCCACTGGGCTGGGCTGGGTGAGGAAAGGTCCTCATCCTAGCCTGATTTCAGACTCTGGAGAACCAGAGAGTGGGCTGGAGCATCATCCTACACTCTCAACATGTGAGTTATATTTTGGAACCATTTGGTTCCTAACTTCCAAACTAAAATATAACAGCCCTGCCTCTTTAGCTCAGCTCAATGCTGGCATGACGGATTGTGTGTTGGACTGGCGAGTCGGTGCTCTGGGTTCTGTGACCGATGCCGCGCATCAATGCAGATCATTTGCACGAGTCCACCGACCTATAAGCTTGTTCTTTTTTATGCAAGTGTGTGTTGTGTTGTGGTGCGCTATCTCTCAGTAGGCCTATATCAAAGCAAGCGAAACGCATAACTTAAAAAAATATAGTTCACCTTTGTATTTGTATTTCTATTTATTTCTTATATAGGCTATATAAATATATAGTTCACTATTGTTTATTTTGTATAGCAAGTGTGTAGAATAGCCTACTCCGCAATCCACTAGACTTAGATAGCTTTTTTAAAATACTTTCATAGTTATACTTAGTTATATAGTTCTCAGGGTGCTTCAAAATCACACCCGTGTGAACTGAGCGGTGGTGGTGGGGGGGGGGGGGGGGGGGGGGGGGGTGCCTGTGTGTGTGTGTGTGTGTGTGTGTGTGTGTGTGTGTGTGTGTATTGCAGTTGATGCTCAGGGCAGGCTAGACTCAACAGCACCTCTCTGGTCACCCAGGGTACTCAGGCTACACCAGAGGCTACATACAGACAGACAGACACACAGACACACACACATACACACACGGCCATGCTATGGAGACGGTGTGACCACCGCTCAAAAAAGCCATCGTAAGACAGGTCTGCAGCACCCGTGGGAAACTTGCGGGAAAGGGGTTTGCTTCTAAAATCCTCCAGCAGGAGGTGTTCTGCCCTGGCAATTGCGTCCTAGCAAGGCTTAGACAGACAGCTAACAAAATGAAGTTCCAGTCAAACTGTTTTCCTCAGAGTGTAGTTTTTACTGGGAGGTTCTCCATAAAATTGTAAAACTGGAAACATAAACAGAAAGAAAATGCATCTTACCAAACAGCATAAGGCATGGCATTTTAACATTGCAACAATGAAATATAACTTTAGTTACAAGTTCCTTTTAACCATTTTAAATGTGTATCCATTAGTGTTTTTAACCTTTTACAGTAGGCAATAATGAACTATATTTTTCCTCAAGCTCACCAAAATGACCCAATGCTGTTACTACACAAAACGTTTTAGAAACTCAGAAACCATTACAGGTGATATACAGCATGTAGTAAATAAATGGAGGCTTAGCTAATAGTAGTGGCAGCATGAAAAACATCAAACTGTGCTTTCAATAAAGTCAAACTCACAGATAAATCTACTCCAAGGCTTAGACATGGAAAAGCAAATGGAATTGTTCACTGCTTGCATTCATGTGGCTCTGAAAGTAATGGAGGATAAACAGGAAGTGAAACGGAAGAGGAATGTGACCTCTAGAGCAGAGAGGTGTTAGTGACAGACTGCCATCTATTGACAGGAAAAGGTACTGCAGATAGTAAGTCTATGTAAACACTGCATTCAATAATGCTTGTCATAAAGAATACACCCTGAAAGATTATTTCAATACAAGCTCCAGAATTATTCAAAACATGAGAATGTACACATTGTGGCATTTTCCTTTTTTGGAAACACAACACTCCCCGCTTGGTATAATTAATATTATACCACTATATTTATTCTGTTCATAACCATGTTTAACAAGTGTCTGTGAGTCACGGAGGTGTTCGGCTGTTCCGATGGCGACAACCTGAAGGGCTAGATGGGGTAGATGGAATCCATTGCTGGCCCAGGGTCTGGAACTTTAGACATCTGGAATGTGGATAGCGATGCTGGCGAGAAGATGCAACTTGTGTGGGCTTGGGTTGGAGAGGAGCTGACTTGGGTTGTTGGTGGTCTTTCACATGGGCATACAGGACCATGGGGCCAGTGGACAAGTGAGGGGTCTCCAGCAGGGTAGAGGAAGAGGTGGTGCGGATAAGGCGAAGCTGTGGCTGAGTGAAATGTTCTGAAGGTGTATCAGACCTTTTCGGCAGAGTTTGTTGCAGGGTAACTCCCAGACTGTCTGAATCAGTGCTTGAGCTCCCCGTAAGACTGGAGACAAGCACATACTGCTGAGATGGTGCACTGAGCTTTCCTATAACAGGAACACTGTTGCATGGAGTGCATGGAGTGAGGAAAGGATCACAGGGAAGCACGCTGGTTTTGTAGGCATTAATGTCAGTTGGCTGGTGGGCTCTGTTGAGGCAAATCTCTCCCACGATTACCCAGCCCAAGTCTAGGCGCTGGGCATATGGTGTATTGTCAGGCCCATTGTATTGATCCCGCACCTTGTGCACACTAAGAATATCCCTTCCAAGCAGGAGCAGGATAGGAGCGTTGGGATCTGCAGGCGGAATCTTGTTCGTTACTGGATGAAGATGAGGATAGTACAGTGTCATATCTGGTGTGGGGATCTCGGATCGATCATCTGGCATGGTGTTACACTCTATTAGAGTCGGGAGTGCAACTTTTCTTTTCCTATCAAGAGATTCAACTGTGAAGTTGGTGGCCTTCCTCCCAGCTGTCTCTACTATGCCGGAGCATGTCCTCAGAGTGTAGGGAGATCGGTTTCCACTGATGCCAAACAGCTCAAAGAACTGTGACTTTGCTAGTGACCTGTCGCTTTGTTCATCAAGCACTGCATAAACTTTCTGTGCCTTTTCTGGATGGCTCGAAGGATAAACCCTCACAAGGCAGATCTTAGCACATGATCTGGGCTTGGGAGCATCCCCACATATTTCTGTGCATCTGGATGTGATGTTAAGAGGTGATGGGCTTTCCGACTCCCCGCTGTGATCTTGCTCGGTCACCAAGGTTTCAGCGGACCATGGTGCAGGTCCTGGGTGCAATGCAGTAGTATGAGTATCACTATCACACTCCTTGCATTCAACAGCGACCTTGCAGTCCTTTGCGATGTGACTGTATGAAGCACAGCAGTGGAAACAGATGTTGTTTTCTCTCAAGTAGGCCTTCTTGTCATCTATGTGTTTGTCTCTGAAACCACGACACTTTGACAAGGGGTGTGGCATGTTGTGAATGGGGCATCGTTTATCTGGTTCTGGCATGACAGGCTGTGTTGGTGTGGAGGCTTCCACTTCCGTTCTTCTTACAGCAATGGCGTCCCTGTTGCGTAAATGAACGGTCCTTTCTGTTTTCGCATAACTCATGCTGCTGGAGGAGTTGAATGCAAAGCTTGGGTCGTTTCTCATCTTTGCTTGTGTGCAGACAAACGTCACAAAGAAGCTGAAGGGTGGGAATGACACATGGTTGACTGCCTTGTACTGATAGCCTTGTGTGATCCACCTTTCCTGCAGGCTATATGGGAGCTTTTCAACTATGGGTTTAATCCCACGTGCTGTGTCCAGGTATGCCAGACCGCTTAAAAACCCACCTGACTTTGCTGATTCCAACTCCATGAGTAAATCTCCTAACTCTCTTAGCTTATGGGCATCTTTGTCAGAGATGTGGGGGAATTCTTCCAGACCCTTTAAAAGAGCATCCTCGATGACTTCAGGGCTCCCATAGGAATCTTCTAGGCGCTGCCATATCATGTTCACACCTGCTGCTTGGTTGTGGATGTGAACTGACCTGATGCGTTTTGCCTGTGCAGATGATTCTGGACCAAGCCATTTTGTGAGTAGGTCGAGTTCTTCACAAGCTGTTAGGTCAAGGTCCCTTGTGATATTTTTGAAGGACGCTTTCCACGACCAGGAATTCTCTGGGCGGTCGTCGAATTTTGAGAGTCCAGAACTCACCATCTCCTTACGGACCAAGTATCTAGCCAATTCCGAAGTTTGGGATGCTACAGGTGCATAATGGCTCACAAAGTCATTCTGAGACACAGGGGGAGAGGGTGTCTCTGGGTTACTCAGGAGGTCTGATGTCTCATCCTTGATGTACAGCCTTTCCATAGTACTTGTAGTATTACGAGGGTGGAGTTGGCTTGTCCTCTGATGGGTGTGTCCTGGAGGTGCAGATGGTGTCTCCTGCCTGCGAAGTTCTGTGAATTGCTGTTGTTGGCTTGTGCTTTGATGGGTGCGTTCTGGAGATGTAGATAGTGGCTCCTGTCTGTGAAGTTCTGTGTTTTGTTGCTGTTCATACCGATATTGAGAATGATTCTCCACATAATCACTGGTGCGTTGAGCTGTATTTTCAGTGAGTCTCAGTGTCTGTGCCAGCTCATCATGACATTCTCCTTCCTGTGCAGCTGCTGCTGCTTCATATATTTCTGCCTCTGTACTAGCTGCTGCAGCTTCCTTCTGCGCATTTAACACATAGAGGTCGGCTTCCAATTCTGCACTGCGGCGAGCGCATTCTGCATTGCGATGAGCGGTTTCTGCATTGAGACGAGCTGTTTCAGCCAATATCCAGGCCTTCTCTTTCATCATGGCGGCTGTTTCTGCTGCATAGGAGGCTTTTACCCTAGCTCCTTCTGCTTGGGCTCTCGCTCTTACAGCAGCACTGCTAGCAGAGGATGATGTTGAGGATCTGATGCTGCCAGTCTCTATTTGTTCCATTTGATCCCTGCTACACTGATTTTCCATCATCTTGTAGCTGGATGTATGATGCGGTGTGTAGATGCCAATAAAGTCTTTCGCTGTCTTCACCCGTTGTGTAAATATCTTTTTACTGTTCTGCCCTGGCAATTGCGTCCTAGCAAGGCTTAGACAGACAGCTAACAAAATGAAGTTCCAGTCAAACTGTTTTCCTCAGAGTGTAGTTTTTACTGGGAGGTTCTCCATAAAATTGTAAAACTGGAAACATAAACAGAAAGAAAATGCATCTTACCAAACAGCATAAGGCATGGCATTTTAACATTGCAACAATGAAATATAACTTTAGTTACAAGTTCCTTTTAACCATTTTAAATGTGTATCCATTAGTGTTTTTAACCTTTTACAGTAGGCAATAATGAACTATATTTTTCCTCAAGCTCACCAAAATGACCCAATGCTGTTACTACACAAAACGTTTTAGAAACTCAGAAACCATTACAGGTGATATACAGCATGTAGTAAATAAATGGAGGCTTAGCTAATAGTAGTGGCAGCATGAAAAACATCAAACTGTGCTTTCAATAAAGTCAAACTCACAGATAAATCTACTCCAAGGCTTAGACATGGAAAAGCAAATGGAATTGTTCACTGCTTGCATTCATGTGGCTCTGAAAGTAATGGAGGATAAACAGGAAGTGAAACGGAAGAGGAATGTGACCTCTAGAGCAGAGAGGTGTTAGTGACAGACTGCCATCTATTGACAGGAAAAGGTACTGCAGATAGTAAGTCTATGTAAACACTGCATTCAATAATGCTTGTCATAAAGAATACACCCTGAAAGATTATTTCAATACAAGCTCCAGAATTATTCAAAACATGAGAATGTACACATTGTGGCATTTTCCTTTTTTGGAAACACAACAGGAGGCCTTAAAGGGATATTCCACTTAAAAAAAAAAAAAAAAATGCCTTGCATGGGTCTGCCTCCCCAGGCCCAGGTCCCCTCCCCATACACAACCATTGTAACTTCAAACTTCATTTTAACCAAGACTTCATTCAAAACACCCATTATTTTTTCTGGTGACTCATACTACCCTCCTAATACGTGTTTTTTCCATAACATTTTTCATTTATTTTTAATAATTTTGTTTTGTATTTAATTTTTCTCATTTTCCCAAAGAATTATTCAAAATAAATGAAAAAGGTTATTGAAAAAACACGGCCTGCTCACGTATTAGGAGGGTAGTATGAGCCTCTAGAAAAAAAATTATGTGTATTTTTAATGAATCTATCATGGTTAATATGAAGTTTGAAGTTACAATGGGTGTGTATGAGGAGAGGCACTGAGCCTGGGGGGGCAGATAACATTTATCAAATATCTAAATATTGAATGAAGTAAATTAAAAACTGTTCAGGGTGTTCATAAAAGCCTGATTAGATGGGTTTCCTGGAGCCATTGTACACTCTCACACTCTCAAAACTAAGTCCTCGTAGCTCTTGATTGACAGGTGCCTGCGCAGGCTGTTTGATCTCTACGACCATGCCTGAGCTTATGAAGGCTTAAAATCGCTTTGGGAAACGCGGCCAATAGGCTCTATGCATATACGCCATTTTGTTCTACTTCCAGGTGTCTTTCGACTTCCTTCACAGGTGTTACCGATGATACTAATGAAGGCTCTGTTCCATTCTGGTCAAACAGAGTCAGGGTGCTGATATTGTGCATGTTGGCTCACTGGAAACACTCTGCTACAAGACCCACTGTGCAATAAATCAAACAGAGCCTTGGTTAGTATCATCAGTAAAATGTATAAATAATACTGAGAATACTAATGAATTATGAAAGTACAATTACCCAGGCCAGGATACATAAAACATACTCAAATGTTTGTGTAAAAAAAGAAAAGAAAAAAGATTTGGCTAGCCCCTGTAGTAACCCTGAGGACCCCCTAGGGGTCCTGGACCCCCTGTGGAAGACCCCTGGTATTTGCTACAACTAATTTTTGTTTTCAGAGCCCTGCTACAAAAATCTTTGTGCTTCAATAATGATGTAATTTGACATTGTTCTGGAGCAGGAGCAGAGCGATTACTACACAGGGGTCCATCTGGGGGGTCCCATGTGAGGAAAGACCCCAACCAAAAGTCAGAAGGGTTATTCTGGGTGCTTCAAAAGTGCAATATATGAACTTAGAATGTTTTAAAACCTATAAAACAACTCTTAATATTATGAAAATTGGACATTAACTGTCTGGCGTACTCTTCTGGCTGGCCCCAACATAGATGACCCCCCAGAAATGGGGCAGGGGTCAGGAACATTTGACACCCATCATTTTCTGACAATTTGGTCAGTATAAAAGCCAAAGCAGCAAAACATTAATTTTAGCAAAATTATCTCTGGTCTGGAAAATTATACACCCATCATTTTCTCATAGTTTGAACAAAGATCCAACAATCCTACGGGAGCTGTTTTTTGGACACATCGTACCACACTATTAGGGAGACAGAATGGTAATTTCGTGCTAATCAGTCTAAAAGCGCCAAATGTTGCACAGATGTAGCCCAGGGCATGCTCAAATGATTTAGCTAGGGCTACACGTGCCTTTATATTTTTTACTTCCTCTGTCTTGGGTCCCCATCCACAATTACATTACATTTATTGTAATAAAGTTATTGCCTTAGGAATGGACAAATATTATTGAAGTCTCCATGGCGTGAGTAATCAATAGAACAAAAGTACATTTTGGGGGTGAACTACTCCTTTAATGACTCCATGTTGTGTGTCATCCTATAGGAGCAGAGAAGGAGAGAGGGAGCTGGACGTTCCAGAGACAACATGAGCGACCAGGAAGAGGAGAGTGACTCTGAGAGGATAGAGATGGAGAACCTGCTGCCCCCATATGCACCTCCACCCCCACCACTACGTCCATCTCCACCTCCACCTCCACCTCCACCAAAGCGTGGACTCACCAATGGCAACACATCTCCATCTGAACAGGAGGAGGAGGAGGTGGGTTATTTATTAATAACTTTAATATTAAACTCTATGTCATACATGGTCAACTGGCAAATAATAATGGGCAGCTGCCAGCCAGGCCTTAATTTTCAGAAATGAACACGGCGGGCATTACTGTAATGAGCCTCTGAAAATCCTCTTGTATAATCATCCTTTCGGCTGCACTTGGTTTTGGGTAAATTAATTCCTCCAACTCTGTGTGCCCTTCTCTGGTCCTGCCTGGTAGTGTATTCTCTCCAGCACTGCTGTCATTGTCAACAGTTTCTTGAGCAGAACATGACGGTGGACACCGTGGACTCACAGCCTGATAATCTTTATAGTTAGTCTTTTTGACATGTTTGCTATTTATATTCGTTCGCTATTACTACCTGTCAGTGGTTCCTGTTTACTTTAGTTCAGACTTGGCGGGTTGAGTTGAGGGGTGTGTGTTTACCAGGGCAGGGCTGCTGCTTGGCATTACGTGGGCGCCTCTCCCTCCCCCGAGGCGGCTTCAGATGCAGTGATTGGCACATTTATTAGCTGCACACACCGGGTTGGCCAACACTGCCACTGCCTGTTTTTCTTTTCTTTTTTTTCTTCCCTCCCTCCCTCGCCCTCGCTCGCTCTCGCTCTCTCCCTCTCTCTCCCTCTCTCTCTCTCTCTCTCTTCCCCAACACATTTTCGGCGCCTCTCAGAAGTGCCGCTCTAGGCAGTTGACTAGTTCGCCTTCAAATACGCGCCGGCCCTGTGCGGCCCCCACTTTCACTTAATGCGGTCCGCATTAGCTGTTAAAATTCTAAACATGCAAACATGACCCGCTTTAATTACTTCAGTCTATACTATTAGCTTAATGACTAGTGTCTTTTTATGTCCATTGTCCAATGTATTTGTATTTAAGTTAATTTAAGTTAAGAACATATAAATGCATTTGAAATTAAATAAAAATGCAAATTTTCAGGATTCAAATTCCAATTAAAAATAGCAGATCTACTGTACAAGCTCAAAGTGTGTCGCACTGTGAAGCGTTTTGAGCTTGTAGATCGGCTACTTTTGCTACGTTTGACTCCAGCCCTGCCTACGGAACTCGCCTGTCGGCTCGTTCCTGCGAAAAGGCTGTCGTGCAGGATAACCGTGTTAATGCACACCCTCTTGTGTAATATTGCTTAAGTACCCACCCTCTACTATGCTGTAATATTATAATGATCTTTTACAGTTTGTTTTATCAAATTAAATAAACTGCTTCAGTTTAACACAAGTCAATAAAGGCCTGATCAGTAATATAAATGTAAACAATTAGCTAAGGAGAAATGTTGTTATTCTCTAGTTGATTGACTTATAAACACTATAGACAACATAAAAATTATTTGTAGACAGACATAGGCCTACATTGTGATTCATATTGGGGTAAAATATTTGCAAATAGCCTTTTTTCCAAAGATTTATATACGCCAACTTATTTGTTCAAAACAATCCTCTCATAGTTCTGTTCTTCTCTCCTCAGCATGTCAGAAAGCTGGGGCTGTATGGAGAATACAGGAACAAGCCCTGTGAATCCCCCTGGACTCATCTCTTTATCTGGGCTGTCCTACGGAACCACAGTGACATGGCTATCTTCTTCTGGGAGAAGGTAAAATGTTGTATTTACACTTGTATTTACAATAGTTTTGTCGCGTTTAAAGGATATATTTCTCAAATACAAACCCCTCAGGTACAGGGTGGCTTGCTATGTGTTGGCTTGGTGAGTTACAGTATAATAAGATATGGCATGATGTTAATTTGGATAAATGGGAGGAGCTGTTGTCACAATACAACCCATCATTTATATTGCACTGTATGCATTGCTAACCTTGTATTACAAAACACCTTCACAACTAGGCCTATGTAGATCATTGCATATTACAGTGCCTCTACCTTGTCTATGGGGAAAGGCCTGTTTCACACACACACACACACACACACACACACACACACACACACACACACACACACACACACACACACACACACACACACACCAGAAGCGGCCCAGTACAGGCATTCTATGGTTTAACCTTAACTCTTTCAACTTTTTTTGTTTCATAAATATGTTAGTAATAACATATCAAAAGTCCTAAGAAATCCAAGTGGTGGAACATAGTGAAAAATGCTGAAATAGGTGATGTCACAATTCCCCAATGACGCCCATGTTAAAAATTGATTTATGGAAGTTTTCTTAGCTGTTGTCCAAAGAAAAGGTTCAATACTTTCCAGAATTACCTAGAAACTGACATGTGTTTGCACACCCCATGTCTTTGCAGTTTGCACATGCAACAGAGCAGTCAATGCCATGCTTCTTGCAAGTGCACCTCAGACTACTGCAGTCTGTCTTGCATCAGACTAGACTGTCTAGCATCTGATGACCTGTAGCAGTTCCTGTGGAGCTGGAGGTATGTCTGTCTGGACAGGGACAAGCCCCCCATCATTCTCTTCCCATCCCCATTCTTGCGGCAGGAGCTCACATGCAGTTCCCTTCCACTGCTGCACTTGGTAGTACACACAGAGACTGTGATACTTTGCTGCTGCAGCTGTAGGTGGAAGACTCTCCGGCTTTACAGCTTGAGATGTGCTAGTGGCCACCTTCTCACAAAAGCGCTTGTATCTTAATGAGTCAAGACCCTCCCCAGACTTCCCATTGTCTAGCCATGCTGAAACAACCTCTGCTGTTGATGATGCTGACTGTTTGTCAAACACTGTAGCTTGCTCACGGAAGTCATTGATGGTTGTGATTTTTTTGAGGGTAGCTGCTTTCCCAATGCCATAAAGCCGGGAGGTTGTGTCACACCCAGCTACTGTGTGGATGAAGAGAATGTGATTGCACACACTGGGACCCAGCTGCTGTTTCAGAGATTTGATGTTCCAGACGGGTGCATCTGTCCACTCCGACATGTCTCCTTTCCGACATGTCTCCATTCCGACAGTAACCCTATCTCTACAACCCATTCTCACTCCCTTTGCTTCACCCTCCCGACGCCGTGTCTTTGCTTTCCTTTGTTTCACCCCTGCGACGCTTTGGGAATGACTATTGCGTCTAGGGTGCGACGGGATCGGAGAGTTTTTGAACGAGAACGGAGTCTCAGTACGCATGCGCCGACATGTGGTTTCTGGAATAATTTTCACTGACAGCCGTCACGGGGAATCGAACCCCGGTCTCTGGATTTGTATCTCCATGCTCTACCGACTGAGCTAACGAGACGACTGGGAAAGTCCTTCTTTTTTTTGTGCGTTTATCTTTGACAAAACGTGGAATGATAACGTGGTCCCTTCTTTGAGCCGTATTCGGACGCGGAAGCAGTCCCCTGGTCAAAATTTACTATTCTGTCCATAACGGCAACTCGGCTCGCTGTCGCTCGCCTCGGTGGCGACTCACGGGGGTCATCGGCGCCTGAGACGGCGCCGCTCCGTCGTTTATAGTGGCGTGAGCGGTAGCGACGGGTGGCTGGTAAACCAAGAAGCCTTCAGAGCGGTATCGAATCCCGCATCAGGAACTACTTTTTTTTCTCTTTCTTCTTAGAACACCCAATGCGTCTAACCCTTGAAACATTAGGCAATCCCTCCGCGTCTATGGTGCGAAGCATTCAGTATTTACCATCGCGTCGGTTGTATGAAGCATTAGGTGTGAGAACCTGTTGATCTCTAACCCTAACCCTAAACCGAACCCCCATGGGAGTGTCGCCACTACAATAAGAAGTCAATTTCGGAGTGGCGACATGTCGGAATGGAGAGAGCCTCCCGTTCCAGACATGTGGCTTCTTCACACTCGTTTTTGGCTCAGGTTTGAAGATGAGGTTGTGTGACTTGGGTGAAGTGAAGTTTGTCCCTTTTTTCTCACAAAATGGCTATAATATTAACAATTTCACTTTGAACAATCAATTTACTGCATCCAACACAGTTTCTAGGTAATTCTGGAAAGTATTGAACCTTTTCTTTGGACAACAGCTAAGAAAACTTCCATAAATCAATTTTTAACATCAATGGGGAATTGTGACATCACCTATTTCAGCATTTTTCACTATGTTCCACCACTTTTGATATGTTATTACTAACATATTTATGAAACAAAAAAAGTTGAAAGAGTTTGTGTTGCAATCTTATTCTTAGATTGCCTGTATAGGTTGGAATATGCTATGTACTATTATCCATCATAACCTATTTACCAGTAAGACGCATAAGAACGAAAAGCGACCTCGCCCTAAAGGGCAAACATGGGCATTCCCAGGTATGCGCTTAATATTAATGACATCAGGACAGCGATCTCCATAAATGGGCATAAAAGGAATTTGCGACTTATGTCGCGGCAACAACACTGTTTAAACTGACACAATATGTTCATATATGGGCAACTTTTATATAGACAACTTTTGCCAATGGCTCCTGCTGTATGTAGAGTGCACGCAGCACGCTGTGTCTGTGTACATTTGCAGGTAAAACACCTGATTCTGGCTGAAGGAATGATTTTATTTGTATTTACATGCACATGACTTACTTACTTACTACATACAGGACTTAGTGCAATAACAATGACCTGCAATGATTGGTTCAAAGCACATAATACTAAAGTTAGCCCCTCCACTGGTTTTGACATCTACAGGGAAACTTTGACTTCAGTACAAAATGAATAGTACAACTGATGTGAGTAACAGCGACAACATGAAAATACACAAGTAGCATGTCAACCACTGTACTTACAGTACATAACAGTGTAGATTACACAATACCAGTAAGACTCCCTAATCGGGAGATAAGCGACCGTAGGTCACTTATCTCCACAAATAGGGCAAACATTTGTTTTTCCAAAATCTTCCTGATCCATGTTGATGACATGAGTGTAGACATACTGTGTAGTGATTTTCGTGATTTTAGGGCAAAATCTGTAGGAGCAGTGTCCAAAAATGTGTTTTTAAAAATCGGCCTGAAGGTGGCGCTATATGGGACAGATTCATGTTGATGGGATGAGTGTAGACATACTGTGTAGCAATTTGCGTGATTTGAGGGCCAAAACTGTAGGAGCAGTGGCCAAAAATGTGTTTTAAAAATCGGCCTGAAGGTGGCGCTAGAAGAGGGCCATGTGAGAAATGAGGGGTGGGGTCTCCGCGTTGCCTTGGCGGACGAATAGGCTCTCCCGGACGCTCCTAGCCCGAGTTACGGCATTTGATGTGAGCTGCAGTGGAGGGGGTCTTCCACTGGGGGCGTCACCACTTTTGCATCCGTTCTGGAGCACCAGGAGTGGGTGGTCCCCAGGAATTCCCCGTGAGCAGCCCCGTTGGGGTGGTCATTTGGTCATTTTTGCACATTTGGTAATTTTTTACACCTGGGGGTCCCCCAGGGACCTGGGGGTCCCTGGAGCTTTGGTCCTTGGAGGTTGTAGTTTGGCAGGTAAGGAGTGTGTGTGCACAATTTGGCATGGATGGGGGCAACGGTTGTGGAGATATGAGCAGGGCAAAAGTGTGACGTGTGACTCACTCACTGACTCACGGACGGACAGCCGGTGGAGCTTTTGGTAGTAAATGCGACCTACGGTCGCAATGATACTTTTGCAGAGGAGCACCGGACCGTGACTTACCGCAGAGAGTAGGAACTGCTCTGGGCTTCTGGTTTAAATAGACATTCTGGGTACCAGTAGATGGCGCTAACTGAACCACTCATTACCAGACAACTATTAGTCAGCGAATATTATCAGAATAACGTAAAATCTGGGAATAAATTCCTTACCAAGAAATGTATTCACCAATGTGTTTGTAAAGGTGTCTACTAACACATCTAACAAAGTCTGAAATTCAAAATCCCTAGGATAATTTTTGACAGCTGCTGAAAGTTTGGGTCCCATTAACTTACGGGCCCCACACAACTGTGAAAATTGATGACTCATCACTAAACCATAGTTTAGTGGGGGATGTTTTTAGCCCAAGGAATGTTTTTTGTGCAAAACAAATGCTTGCAAATGGATTGCAATGGATTCAGAATAATAAAAAAAAATAGTTAGACCCCTCACATGTTACTTGAAGCAGATTGTTTAGCATATATTTTTTTCCTGTATAGTATAGTGTATAGTAAGTAAATGAGACCCAAACATTCAGCAGCTGTCAACAAATTATCCTATCTCGAGATATCTCGGGAAAGGCACTAAATGAGTTAATAGACACCTTTACAAACCCATTGGTGTAGACATTTCTTGGTAGGGAATTTATTATCAGATTGTATTAATATCCTCACAGACTATACAAATACTTTAGTAGGAATTTCACCATTATAAACAAACTATTTCTTCAGGCTGTTACACTACACATATATATAATGTATAGCGTATCTGTAACCAACCCTCTGTCTCTTTGTCTTTGTCCATCTGTCCCTCCCTCTGTCTCTCTTTCCATCTCTCCTTCGGTCTCTGTCCATCTGTCCCTCTGTCTTTCTGTCCATCTCCCAGGCAGAGGAGTCAGTGCTGAATGCGCTGAGTGGCTGCAAGATGCTTAGAGAGATGTCAAAGTTGGATATTCAGACAGACACCAAACATTCCATGGAAAAGCTGGCACAGACGTTTGAGGACAGGGCACATGGTGAGACCTTGAATAAATCGTCTGTATTTTGTTGTATTTTAGGTTGTGGCTCCTATGTCGACAAAACATTCTATTTTACTACATGGAAATATGTTACAAATATAAATATAAATATGTTGTCATTCTAATTATTTTCAAATAAATACTTTGTATTTATTTATAATGATGTTCCTGTGTGCTGTCTTCCTAACCTCAGGTATATTGGGCTCATGTTACCAGAGCAATGAGAGTCACTCCTTCGAGCTACTCAACAGAAAGTCTCCAGTATGGGACATGAACTGCTTCCAGATGGGCATAGCTGTTGAATCACACAGCTTCTTCAAACATGAAGGATTAGAGGTTGGTTCATCTCTGACTGGCTGGTTCAGCTGGTATCCTCAACTATCTTGGTCAAGGTTTCAGCCATTTTAATGACTTAAACTTCAATTATAAATTGAAAGAAGTGAGAAGCGCACCACCTACGTAGATGCACTGTGGCGCAAGAGTTTAACTAACAACACTGTAGAGCTCTAGACCCTGATGTTACTGTAGATAGGAGTGTGTGGAGGGTTTAGAGCTCTAGACCCTGATGTTAGATAGGAGAGTGTGGAGGGTTTAGAGCTCTAGACCCTGATGTTAGATAGTTGAGTGTGTGGAGGGTTTAGAGCTCTAGACCCTGATGTTAGATAGTTGAGTGTGTGGAGGGTTTAGAGCTCAAGACCCTGATGTTAGATAGGAGAGTGTGGAGGGTTTAGAGCTCTAGACCCTGATGTTAGATAGGAGAGTGTGGAGGGTTTAGAGCTCTAGACCCTGATGTTAGATAGGAGAGTGTGGAGGGTTTAGAGCTCTAGACCCTGATGTTAGATAGGAGAGTGTGGAGGGTTTAGAGCTCTAGACCCTGATGTTAGATAGGAGAGTGTGGAGGGTTTAGAGCTCTAGACCCTGATGTTAGATAGGAGAGTGTGGAGGGTTTAGAGCTCTAGACCCTGGTCTTAGATAGGAGAGTGTGATCCAGGAGTTCCGAGTTGGTGCTGGCTAGAACACTGTCACTCTCGCATTGCATGAAATGAAAACTTAATATTTCGTTTTATAACACGTAGTTTAACATTTGAAAATAGTGGAGGCACTTCAAATTCAATAACCAATTTTCCTTTTGTAACTTTGTGCAGTGGTCAAAAGAGACAGCATACTGTTCATTCATAGTACATAGATGGTCCCTATAATAAAAAGCATACCTGTGTACTTAACAGCACACTCCCTGAGGTTGAGTAACCGTAGGGAGTATCAGCTATTTTTCCTATTTTGACTTACCTTTTCAAGTCACACACACACACACACACACACACACACACACACACACACACACACACACACACACACACACACACACACACACACACTTTATTGATTCATTGGCATGAGAAAACATACGTTTACATTGCCCAAGCAGAAGTGTACACATTACAATACAATACAATACAATACAATACAATACAATACAATACAATACAATCGGGAAAAGAACTGTACAAGTGAAAGGAGTGTAACAGTTTTCATGGATCAAGGTTACATGCAGGCAGAGCAGGGATATACAATGATTAATAGTCTTATGTGGTTGTTTTCCATTTGATATCCTTCTCCTATCACAGCAGCTCATGAATCTTGCTGCTGTGTTTGCACATTGTTTTACTTCACCCAGCAGGTATAGGAGTTTTTCATCATTGGTCATGTTTTCAAACTCTCCTTGTGTGGTTATGATCTGTGGGAAGTATGTGTCTCTGATGTCTTGGTACAGTGGACAGGTGGTCAGTATGTGTCTCTGATGTCTTGGTACAGTGGGCAGGTGGTCAGTATGTGTCTCTGATGTCTTGGTACAGTGGGCAGGTGGTCAGTATGTGTCTCTGATGTCTTGGTACAGTGGACAGGTGGTCAGTATGTGTCTCTGATGTCTTGGTACAGTGGGCAGGTGGTCAGTATGTGTCTCTGATGTCTTGGTACAGTGGACAGGTGGTCAGTATGTGTCTGTGATGTCTTGGTACAGTGGGCAGGTGGTCAGTATGTGTCTGTGATGTCTTGGTACAGTGGACAGGCGGTTAGGAAGTGTAGCTCAGTTTCCACTTCATTTTGTGTGCAGTGGGTCAAAGTCTGTTTTCTCTAGGGATCCAGGTGTGCCTATTGCGGCCTTTTCTTGATTGATTGATTGATTGATTGATTGATTGATTGTGAAGTTCTCAACTTAACTGATCTAGATCTAGATTTACCTAGGTGAATTGAGAGTATGTTGTCATTGAGCAGGTGAATTGAGAGTCTGTTGTCATTGTGCCAGGTGCAGATCATGTTTAGTTCACAGTTAAGGGCCTTTTCAACCTGCAGTCTCTGCCTGAGACTAGGAGAGCAGAGTCATCTGTGAACAGAAACAGATTGCAGTCACAAGCAGATGACATGTCATGTATGATTATTAAAAACAACAGTGGTCCTAGATCACAAGACTGTGCTCACTGAGTCTGTTTCTAGTCAAGAAGATTGTTCTTTGTTTTGGGCCTGTCACCTTGCTCAGGTGTTCTGCCACTGTGTATTCTCTGTTTAGGGCCAAATAGCATTCTAGTTTGCTCTGCTTTTGGGTTGCTTCTCTCCAAGGACCCTGATGGAGTCCGGCACGGGTCCAATTTTGAGAACCCGCGCCCACCCTGCCCGTCATTTATCAGATCTGTGGACCGTCCGTCTACCTGTGATTATATAAAAATCAAAACCAGATCCGCCCCGCCCGTCAAAAAATGGACCGCCGCCCACCCCGGTACCCGTGATTACATGCAGTAAAGTAAATAGCCTACAGCTGTACGTACATGCTCCCAAATGGCATCGCACTCGATCGTCCCCGCACGCCGTCCGTGTTTGCGACGCAATATACAGTATTTACATGAATGCCAGGTCAGCTGCCAACCTTAATCCTTTTAGATAGCCTTTTAAACCACCCTTGCTATGATGAGAACATGGGCTAACGTGCTAGTGCATGCTGTGGTTGTCTGTCTGTGTGTTATATGTGTGATAATGCGTCCTGCTGCCCAGAAGAGGCTCTTTCCACGTTGTTAAGGCGGAAACAATGCTGTATGCATGACGTGGTTCTGTCCTGCTTCTCAATGTATAGAATATAATAGAATATATTCCGGACGTTTCTGCCCGTCAAACACGGGTACCCGCGGGTATCCGCGGGGCCCCGACCCGTTGCAGGACTCTGCTCCAAGGTAGCTTTCTTTCTGCTGTTTTATAATTTGGTTATGTCCAGTAAATTGTCTGGGGTTGGCTAAACACGCGCGCACGCACGCACACTATAGAATCTATTACTGCAGAACAAAGAGGACAGGGTTTTAAGTTCTATTCATATAAAAACTTGTAACGTAGCACAAAGCTATTTTTGTACATTTTTAACTCCAATCTTTGCTTCTGGGGGTCCCTGGAACAACATATTTGGGGGAGAAATGGAATGAACTCATGACCCTACAGAAACAGCTAAAACTGACCGTTCTGCTTCTCAGGCCACACTGTCTCAGGCTTGGCGGGGTGACATGAAGAAGGACACAACATGGTGGAAAGTCCTTCTCGGCCTTTTCTGTGTTCCACTCTTCTTCACCAACTTCATCTCCTACAGGTTAGCACCCAGCCTTACATGTTTAACACAATAACACAATTGTTGTTCCATATGCATAATTATAAGTGTTACTAAAACTATAAGTTAATTCACTTTATTTAAGACTAAGTTGAGTGGGTTTATGATGATGCTCCACCTTGCAGGGAAGATGAAAAGGAGGAGTCAAAGCCGTTCAAAGTAAGATGGCGTATGTTCTGGAGAGCTCCCGTCACCTCCTTTGTGGGAAATGCAGTGATGTACTTCCCCTTCCTCTTCCTGTTTGCTTACGTGCTGCTGGTGGACTTTAAGCCACCGCCCCCTAGTGGGCCGGCCATCAGTGAATACGTGCTGTACTTCTGGGTGTTCACCTTCTTATGTCAGGAGATCTATGAGGTGAGTGGAAGTAGATTATCTCTCTCTGATATTGCATTTCCTGTGTTAACTCATCCATGAATAAATAGGTTGAAACATGTCAGTAAAGTCATAGAAGGTAACTTTGCCCTGTGACTGATGGTCAGTTGGAGACCCCAGAGGGGGCAGGGCCCATTTAAATTGAAAGGGGTGAAGCATACATTATAGGCTGCTTGTGCATGTGACGTGTTTAGCTGTAATCTATCAGCTTGATTCAGTTTGATTTGTGTTTATGAACTTTCAGGCATTCTTCATGCGCAACATGACTTTATGCCAGAGGATGAAGCTGTACAGGAAGGATGTCTGGAACTATTATGACCTCACTGCCATCCTTCTGTTCATTGTTGGTGTCATCAGCAGGTTGGTACAAATGATGTATTATTACGTATGTACTAGTGCTTCAAGCAAGGACAGAAAACGAAGAGGGGAAAAAAAACAGTACATATTTTACTGTATGGGTGATGACTAGAGATGGTCCGATCAGGTTTTTGGAACCGATCACCGATCACCTAAGTTTGATCACCCAATACCGAATCAATAATTGGCCTAATAGGCCCTTGTACTGAATGTAATGTGTGAGGCATTTGTACTTTGAGTATTTCTAATTTCCAATACTTTTAATTCTAGTCCACTACATCTCGTATCCAAATATTGTACTTTTACTCCACTACATTAATTTGAAAACATTAGTTACTATTTACTTGGTAAATATAAATGATTATATTATAAAACACATACATAAACCACTTTAGCCCTATTGGATACCTCGGCCATTTGAAAATAGCCAATCTGCAAGCTCACAACGCGTCTTGAGTTTGTATATCTGCTATTTTCAAACATTTTGTACTTTTACTTTTGCTACTTTAAAGGAAAATTCCAGAATAAAACATAACCCCCCCTTAATCTGCCGTTTACCATAAGTGTACATACCTGATGTGATGGATTTCTGTTATTGTTGCCCCCATTCAAAGATCACGGGACTCACCGCGAGCCCTCTCCACAGCAAAAACGGGGCTAAATATTAGTCCTGCTAAAGCGCAAATTTTCACCGCTCCAAAGGCACTTTTTCTTAATTTTTTTTTTCATAAATCTTGTATTTATTGTTCCAAGTGACGCAGTATTCCATTGTTTTATCCCGACTTGATTCCTCGGAGGATAATGGCGGCTGTTTACATTCCCAGTAACACTCAGAGAAGAATAATGCAGCCGTCTGCAGGGGTCGCAAGACATGGCCAACGTTTTTTTTTTTTATTCTCACTTTGATGGACGTATAATAGCCTGTGTCTCACCAGGGGTCAAAGTGGCTTAAAGTTTTTGCCGGAACTATTCTTATAATTTGTCATCCAACCACAAATGTTCACTAGTGTGTGGTTTGGTTGTGGGGGAAAAACAATGGATCAACTAATGAATATTACATTAAACGCACCCTTTCCAAGCTGTAGTGTTTCACTGTAACCTATTTACTGCTCACTGACCTGCTCTGGTGTATAGTCCACCTACTGTATCTGGTCATTTAGACACGCACCCATGCACACACAGATGCACTTGTCTGTTTCCGTATCGGTTCTGGACCGGATATACAGCTGAGTGATTTAGAAGAACTTCCTAAGAAAACTAACACTCATGTTGATTTAAGGTGTTGCCACTGTTTTCTTGTTGGACATGTGTTCGTAGCAGGTTATAATACAGGCTTTGGACGGTCCTCTCTCCATCCTCTTCTTATCGGCACGGTGTTCTGGCGCTGAATCTTTTAGCAGAACACCATACCGGCCCGTTCCGGCCCACTTTCACCACTGCTGTCTCTAACAGTCTCTGGGTTCCATAGCCTACGTTGAAAATGTCTCCCTTTAATTATTTATCAGGGCCAGAGAGTTTTCTTTTTAAATTCTCTTTTAAATTCTTTATTTTATTTTCACGTAGCAGCATTAAATTGATGATGATGATGATGATGATGATGATGATGATGATGATCTTTTATTTTGAGAGACAATTTGGGAAATTAGTAACGGCACAATGTTTTGAGCGCTTGAACCAAGTTAAAATATTGACTGAACCACTGAGCTGTACATTCATACACTGTACATTCATACACTGGTCTGTGTGTCTCATCACCTCACCACAACACACACGTCACATTATGGTTCATACTGCAAAGTTTTGGCCCTATTTATCCTCCAATCTGATGCAGGGTTAGGGTTAGGGTTAGGTTATACTTTATTGTTACATCTTGTGTACAGATACGTAAGAGTAAATCTAATTTTGGTTTGGCTTCCTTCAAACTTTTTCTCTCTTGCTGTGAATGGTTAAAGTGGACATGACATCCTAAAATCATTATTTTTATGTTTATTTTTTTTATGTTTCCTGACCTCAATTACACCCAAAAAACACCAACTTTTAACTTGCAGTCGTTCCCCTGTTATCTGTGGATTTGTGCCGGTTTCATAATGAGTCTCTGATGCGCAGTTCATTGGCTGCTGGACAGTCGACTCACCCCCCCCCCCCCCCCCCCCCTTCTCGGCTCTACTCTTTCCCTGTCTGTATTTCTCCACAGCCCAAGTTTTGAGGAAGTAACCTCTACATTATATTGTCCTTTAATTGTAAATATGGGCATATAAAATACATTTATCCATTCAAATATCTTATTTACTTCAATATCCTTCATATCAAGTAGTCCGTTTATGCTTTGGTGTAGCACCTCCCTCCTCCTTACCGTCGGCTGTGTCCAAGCACAGTGCACTGCTGCCCGGGTAGAGCTCAATGGAACCTCCCTCCTTTTACCGACACTCTGGCACGGGCCGGCGAGCAGACAGTAAAACGCTATGATAACACAAGCAATAGGTGGTTCTCTTAGTCTAAACTGAGGAAAAGGACCGTGAAGTTTTTCTGCATTGCGGAGCGGAGCTATTGGAACGTTACCGCAGCGCGGACGGTCTAAATTGAACTCCGCAAAGGTACATATGTAACCACAGGGCTCTGGTACTGTATCGTTCCCGGGGTAAGAAAAAACACCCGCGCGTCGGCTCGTATTGAACACAATTCCCCACTGATCATGCAGACGCGTATGCCTCAGGCTTAGCTCAGCCTCTTTAGCTGCCATGGTTCTGTGTGTGTCTGTGTCACAGTCACTGTCTTGTGCGAAAGCAACGAAAATGCGAGCACGCATCTCTCAGTGTGTTGGAGGGGCGGCCGCGGATCTGTATGTGCGTGCGTGTGTGTGTGCGTGTGTGTGTGTGGCCACTTTGGGTCGGGACTCAGGACCATAATTTGAGAACCGCTGGCCTATAAGGGCTGAAGTGATTGATTTGTATTAATAATCAAAATCTACAAAGTTACTTGTAACTAAAGCCTCCAAATGATTGTAGTGGAGAGATAAAGAGCATTTGCCTCTTAGATGTAGTGGAGTAGAAGTATAAGAATAGAAAATTGGAAATACTCAAGTAAATTACAAATACTCAAACTTTTACTCAAGTACATGTACTTAGTTACTGCACCTTACTAATATGTGTTAGAATGAGTGGGAGAGAGAGGATCCCCTGGTGGTGAGTATAGAGTATTTCAGGTGACAGCCTTTTTTTCATGACACCTAAACAGGGATCATAAGAGAGAGAGAGACCACAGCTCCATGGAGTGGATTTTCAAGTTTAAACATTTTAAAACATGTTTTTAGGACCAGGGCAAAGACTTTTATGATTGGTAAAAACAGAATGTCATTTGACCTTTAAAAGATGTGAGCCGATCATGATCCTAGCGCTGAATGGCTTGTGGAGCGTTTCCAGATGTCTGGCAGGTTTGATAGCTGAAGCTGTCACTAACTGTGTTTCCAGCCTGTTTATGCGTATTTTGCTTTTGCGCATAAATCTTTAAATGGAAACACCTGAAAGTTTGAAAAAACAGGAGGCGGATTTTGGGGCTTAATCAAAATAATTGAATGCGCAAAAGGGCAATGGAAACTTAGCGAATAGGTTTTGAATTAAAATGCATTGAATTTGCATCATATTAATAGCGGCTAGATTGTTATAAATAGGCCTAGTTATTATTCAACATGTTGTGCAGTTGGGTTTAATAACCATTCTCCATCTCTTCTTCGACTGATCTAAAAGGATCATTCTCTCAACCCTCTGAACCGGAAGTAGTTCTCATAGCTTTCAGCCAGCATAGCCACAGTCCCACTTTCATTCACCGCGGGAATAAGTTTATGTTTATGTGCACCAATCGCTTCTCCACATGCAGCTCGGCTCTCAGATTGACATAAACAATTATAGCCTATTACAAAAAGATATTTATGCATGCAGGAGAAAGCGTTAGGAGTTGAGAACTCCTAACGCTATGGACCAGAGCTAGGCTTCCATCTCCATAACCCCAGAGTGAAAGTTCAAGGCCAAGTTTGGTAAGAAAAGAAGAAGAAAAAAAAAGAACGTCTGGAGCCTCCGCTGTAGCCTAGCAAGCAGACATGGTGGAAAAAGTACTAAATGTATTTACTTAAGTAAAAGTATCAATACGGCAATGTAGCAATGTCCAATAATATGTGTCCTACTTGACCTGGAAAAATAGCACAACCTACTGCTTATTTCATGAACTATCTACCAATAATCACATTTTTATCAGTGGATGGGAAACAGGCTAAATTCGCTTTGTCTTTTTTTTTAATTAACTGGGTTGTAACCGAGAACAGAGCATGTTATGTTTATTATAGACTGTCTGTCTGTCTGCATACTGTACGTACGTAGACATATGCCAATAATGCCTACATTAACAGCATGACTGAAGTAAATAGAGAGCTATGAGAAATGTTGGAACAGTGATGATTATCTTCAAATCATAAAAATGGGAGTTTAGTTTAAATGTATTATTTATTTATTTATTGTTTTTGTGTGCTTCAGGATGTTTGAGTGGTCCTATGAATTTGGACGATGTGTCCTGTGTATCGACTACATGGTCTTCACACTCCGTCTCATTCACATCTTTGCTGTAGACAAACAGATGGGACCAAAAATCATCATTGTTGGCAGGATGGTAAGATATAAGACGCATATTAATGTTCTTTTATCACGCTGTGAGGGTTGCATTGGTCACTGATATTATAAATGAATTAGCCTTGTTTGTGACCTCTCCCTCCGCTCTAGCTAAAGTGGAGGGGGAGGTCACAGTCTAAATAAACACTAAATGTCTTGTTCCAGATGAAAGATGTCGGCTACTTCCTCATCTTCCTGGCGGTGTGGATAGTGGCATATGGAGTAGCCACTCAGGCTCTGCTGTATCCGTACGATCCCGACCTAGATCGTATCTTACGTCGAGTGCTCTACAGACCGTACCTCTACATCTTTGGAGATTTAAATCTTGAGGAAATAGATGGTGTGTGTGTGTGTGTGTGTGTGTGTGTGTGTGTGTGTGTGTGTGTGTGTGTGTGTGTGTGTGTGTGTGTGTGTGTGTGTGCGTGCGTGCGTGCGTGTGCGTGTCCGTATTCTACACACAATTTTACCACAGCTGTAGCAGCTTGAGACTTATATGCTGACTGTTATCAGTTGTTAATGTATTATGTGTTATTATTATATTTATTTACAATAAGGGTAATAATAATAAAATAATGATAATAATGCTGTTATTTTTATCAAAGTGGGATTAGATTGGGAGGAGGACGACAACTGCACTTCCAATGTGACAGAGATAGCGGGCGGTGCTGAGCCATGCAGGAACGATTACTGGCTGAGTAACTGTCTGGTGATCATCCTGCTGGTGGTTTTCCTGCTGGTCACCATCATACTGCTCATCAACCTGCTCATCGCCATGCTCACGTAAGTACCCTGTTGTATCTGTTGTACCTTCATAGGTGTAGAATCTATTTCTAATGTTATATATTGTGCTAAAGGTCAGGTCAAGGTCTCTCACACCTTATCACACCTTATCACACCTTATCCAGGTGTCCAAGCAGGCAGCAGCTATGGTCACTGGTTGACAGTATTCACCTCACGATTGACATGACACGATTGTTGACACGTTGCAGACCAAAGTAGCTTGTAATAAGCAGACATGGCAAAACTGGCAAAACCCCATGTCTGCTTGAAAAATATTTGCAAAGCCTAATACCCAAAGTTTATTAATAGGCTAAAATGTACATTTTAAGACAAATATTTTCAAATTAGCCAACAACTAACAACAATAGAAAATGATTTATAGTGGGATAGATAAGGAACCCATATTTAATCATTAAACATGGGTAAAAAATCCCCCTAAATCCATCTGAGAAATTGTTGTCCTTGTGTGCCTTTTTGTTAAGGACAAATTGGTCTTGAAATCTGACTTGCCTAGACCGGCAGATAACCTGACATGTATTTTTCAGAATGGACAAAATTATTATTATTATTTTAAATACAAAGAGATCATATCGACATCGGCTATATCGGCTATGAGCCATAACAGCAAATTATTATAGTGGATATCGATATCGGCTAGAAATTTGATATCGCACACCCCTCGATCATTTGCATAATATGGAGGGCTGACATCCAAGTTCAGTGGTAAGTTTGGAGTGTATCAGCAGCACTTTGAAGTGGTTTCTATCAACTGGACCAAACGACAGCTGTCGTACTGAGGAATGTCTGTCTGAATGTCGTACTGACAAACCAGACCAACACTTTCTAAAGTACTCTGATGATACAGTTTTAATTTCACTCTTAGATAGTTCCAGTGATCCTGGACTGCACCAACTCAGAGTGAATAAGGTGGTTGAATGGAGTGATAACAACGCTCTCATCATTAACACAAAAAAGACAGAAGAGATTGTTTTTGGTGCACCACCAGATACACACAGATCTCCCATTACTATTCATGGTGAACAGATCAACCAGGTATGTTCGTATGTATACCTCGGAGTAGTAATAGACCATCTTTTGTCATGGAAAGATCAGATTGAATCTGTGTGTAAGAAAACAAAGCAAATAATCTACTTCCTTCGCCGTTTAAGATCATTTGGTGCTAGTAGACAGATTCTTCTTATGATTCTTCTGTCATTATGAGTGTTCTTCAGTACTGTAGAACCACCTGGTATGGATGCTTGTCTGCAGCCCTAAAGTCACAACTGCTGCAAAAACTGAACATTAAATTTGTTCAAAGATAGTTGGACAACCACTTCAGAGGCTATATACGACTACGTATGATAACAGCATTCTAAGGTTGGCAAGAAATATTACCTCTAATAGTAGCCATGTGTTGCATAGAGAATATAGGCTGCTGCCTTCAGGAAGGAGATACGGTGTTTCAGAATACAATAAGGTCAGACTAAAAAGGTCCTTTGTCCATCAGTACACTTTAAGGCTTAATCAGGAGTTTGGCCAGAGGTAGGCCTGGCGGTGGACACTGCTCTTGTCTATATTATTCTTATGTATGTAAACCTGTCCTGTTCTTGTTACCTGTGTTAAATGTTTGTATATATGTTATGTTTCGCATACATGGCTGCTGTGTCGCAAGACAAATTTCAGTGTGAACTGACAATAAAGTACCATATCATATCATATCATATCATATCATATCATATCATATCATAGTGGGGGCTATCTGTTGTCGTGTGTGCAGTCTATATGCCTGCACTAGTCTGTTGGTAAAGCACAAACATGCCCAGTGCCCATCACAGCACATCTCAGCATCTCTTGGTGTCGGTGTCTCGTCTCGTCTCTGCCTGCTTGTGACACAGGAAGATTCAGCTCAGCTTTAGCTGCATACAATAATGCAAAATAACGGAGTAACGCACCATATAGTAACGGTCACCGAGTTACTGAATTTAAAAAAAGAAAGTATTAGAGTACTCATTACTGGGAAAAAAGAACGGCATTACATTAATTAGTTGCTTTGTAACGCGTTACACTGCACACAACTCATTGTAACCCAACCTGGTACTGGTTTCCTGTCCGTAATGGAAACCTTAACCTGTGGTGTATTGCTCAAAACCCCATTTATGATGAATGCCAGATCTTTTCAACCAAAATATTTGTTTAATAGTTTGTTGTTTTGTCCGTTCAACCCTCTATGCAGCTACTCCTTTGAAAAGGTGCAGGAGAAGAGCGACCACTACTGGAAGTTCCAGTGGTACAACCTCATCGTAGAGTACCAGGCCCGTCCTGCTTTGGCTCCTCCTTTAATCATCTTCAACATCATTTATCTCCTATTCCACAGGGAGCCTGCAACCACAGCCACCAGCACAGGTTTACACTGATGCACACTAGTGTGGGGATTTAAGGGGAGCAAATGCTAATTTCGTGCAATTTTGACTTAAAGCGTAAAATTTTGCACAGATGTAGCCCAGGGCTTGCTCTAATGATTTAGCTAGGGCGCCCGAGTCTGCGACCTTCGGGGTCGCCACAGCGGCCAAATCAAGTTGGGCTCCCTTTGACTTTCTATACAGGAGGAAAATACCCAGAATTTTTTTTTCTGGGTATTTAAGGAGGATCTGAGGGGTCTAACTAGGGGTTTGTCATGATGCTGAATCCATTGCAGGCATTTGTTTTGCACAAAAAACATTCAGTGGGCTAGAAATGGCCTCAGAAAACAATGCACGTATGGGTGAGTATTCATGTTAGTCAGAGGCCTTAAGGTTTTTTTTCCTCGTGCTAACAGATGTAGCTCAGGACATGCTCTAATGATTTAGCTAGGGCGCCCGAGTCGGCGACCTTCGGGGTCAGCACAGCACCAACAAAACTCTGAAAAGTGATGACTCATCACTTTTCATCACTAAAGTCAATGGGAGCCCAACTTGATTTGGCCGCTGTCTCTCTAGGTCGTCCTCAGACGAGCCCTCCATCGTTGTTTCCAGTCATCTCGGTTCTCCATACATCTGGCCAGCTCATTGGTGTTCTGTGTCCCTACGTCTTCCTTGAGTACGTCCACGTATGTTTTTGTGGGACGTCCTCGCGACCGGTGCCCATGTGTTGGCTCCCACAGTACCAATTTGCTGGCTGGAAGCTCCTGGTGTCTTTGGCAGTGTCCTGCTAGTCTCATTCTTCTGGTGGCAATTTTCTCGCTTACCCTTGGTATTCCCTCATACAGGCTCCTGTTGGTAACATGTGTACTCCTGTTGATGTTGAGTACTGCACGCAACATTCTAGTGTAGCACCCATCTAGAGACTTCTGCAGGGTTGGCTTCAGGGTCCAGCATTCACTGCCATAGAGGAGAACAGACTCCACTGTTGCAAAGAAGAAGCTAAGTTTGATTTGGCGGGGGAGGCTAGAGTTCCATACACTGTTCATGCCGTTCAGGGCCCTCCAAGCGAGTGCCTTCCTTACTTTAAGGTCTTTCTCAGTTGAGTCGACCCATGCGCCCAGGTACTTGAAGTCCTTGACTTCCTTCAACACAGCTCCTTCTGTTGTTGTCAGAGGTGAGTGATCAGGTAGGTTATAGGTGATAACCTCAGTTTTCTTAGCATTTAGCCTGAGACCAACTTTGGCACACTCTATCTCCACCCTGTTCAGGAGTTCTTGTGCTTGTTCCATGCTGTCGGAGAGCAGGCTGATGTCGTCCGCATAGTCCAGGTCTGTCAGAACTACTGCGGGATGCCGCCTTGACCTCCTTGGTGTTAGCGTGAAGCCAAGCTCTTGTTCTCGTCCACCTATGGCTTTCCTGAGCGCATAATCTAGAACTATGATGAAGAGGTAGGGGGCTAGGGTGTCTCCTTGCATTACACCAGCTCGGATGTCAAACACCTCACTGCTGCCATCTGGGGTCACCACTTTGGCCCTTGTTCTTGCGTACATGGTCTCGATAGCCCGGAGAATGTTGGGAGGGACATTGTAGGCCTCAAGGATCTTCACCATCTTGCTTCTGTGGATAGAATCAAAAGCCTTTTTGAAGTCAATGAAGCACAGTACAGCTGCTAGGTTGTCCTTTTTCACCTCCTCTATTAATCTCCTTAATGCCAGGATCTGTGCTACGGTTGTTCTCTCCTCTCGAAAACCATTTTGGTTCTCTCTCAGGTGAGGGTCGATGGCATGCCGTATCCTGTTCAGTATCATTCGGTTGAAGACCTTAGCAGTGATACATGTCAGGCTGATGCCTCTGTAGTTGTCTGGCTTTGAGAGGTCCCCAGCTTTAGGCACCGGGATGATGTTAGACAGAGACCATATTTCAGGTTGCTTGTTGTGCTGTAGAGCATTGTTGTAAAAGTCTAGGATGAGGTTGTCTAGGTCGCAGTTCTTCAAGACCTCTGGAGGTATGCCATCCGGCCCAGCGCTTTTTCCCTCTCTCAGGGTGGATTTTGCCCTGGCGAGCTCGCTGATTGTGAAGGGTCCATCGTCGATGTTCAGGCCCTGGAGGACTGCTGGTATATTTTCCTCCTCTCCCTCTTCCACTGATGTTCCCAGGAGCCTTTGGAAGTGGTCGAACCATGTTGCCACTCTATCCTCTGGGCTGTGTCCCTCAACCTGGCCCTCCTTGGCCCTCTTCCGCCCTGTCATCTCATTTATTACCTTCCAGGCCTCCCCGTATTGCCTTTCACCTTGCGCTGCCTGCACTCTTCGCACACTTTCCATCACTTCCTCCCCTTTGATGGTGTCGTAGGTGCTGAAGAGAGACTGTTTGGCTTCGTTCAGTGTCTCGCGACCCTCCTCTGTTGGTTCACGCTCAAAGTTGAGTCGTGCTTCCTCCATCCTGCCTCGTGCTGCTACAACCTTCGGATGTCTGGACCGTGGTGGTGCTCTTACTCTGTTCAGCACTGGTACGCACAGTCTGGTCGCCTCCTCATTCGCTGTGATGAATCTCCCATATTCACGGCTGGGCTCCTCTCCCCTATCAAGCTGCCGAAAGCGCTTCCTGACTTCCTCCGTGTACCTGGTTTGAAGGCCCGGATTGGTCGTGAATGCCTTCCAGTCATGCCGAATCTTGGGGCTTGGCTTGGGGACCCTGAGGCTCAGTCGCACCCTCATGGAGACCACACGGTGATCAGAGCCTACAGAGCTGAACGTGCTGTATGGCTCAGCGTTCAGGATGGAATTCCTCCACTTTTGCCTCACTAGGATATAGTCCAACTGATATAGCCTAGCTAAATCATTAGAGCAAGCCCTGGGCTACATCTGTGCAAAATTTCGCGCTTTAAGTCAAAATTGCACGAGATTAGCATTTGCTCCCCTTAAATCCCCACACTACACAGCGTGAAAGTGAATGAGAACCACATTCTGCCTAGTCCCGGAAAATATGCGCTGTGATTGGCAGGCGTCGCTTTGAATGACAACCGTGCAAGGCTTCTGCCCTACACAATCTCGCTACACGCCACGGAGGTTAGGGTTTGGGTTAGGTTTTAGCATAGTTTTACTGAGGTTAGGTTAGGTTTAGGTTTTACTGAGGTTAGGTTTAGGTTCAGGCTTTACTGAGGTTAGGGTTTGGGTTAGGTTTGGTTGTCGAAAAGAT